>NW_022631701.1:0-33916 GCF_010015895.1 Lontra canadensis
CCCCCCCACCCCACCCCCCACCCTCACCTCCCCTCCGCCACGAACAGCCACATCCCTTTCCTCCTCACTCACCACCACCTGCTCATTGACCTGGACAATCTCGTCTCCAGGCAGGATCTGCAGCCGGGAGTCAGCAGCGACCTGGTATGTGGGGTGGGGCTTATGGGGTTCACTCTCCACAGGCCTGAAGCGGGCTCAACTGGAGAGTAGGGCCTTGGGGCGGGCAACTGAGAAGGGCGTAGGATTCTCACCTGGGGGCCCACACGGGACACGAAGTGCAGGCAGTTACTGGTGGTGTGGATTTCCAGGCCCTGCCCAAGCAGAGGCTGTAGTCACTGAGTGCTGGGGGGCCAGGAGTATTCTGTGGGTGGAGCTGGGGGGACAGCTGGCTCCAGGTAGGTGCTGCCCAACTTGCTGTGTGACTTTGGGCCTGTCACTCCTCTCTGGGCCCCTGGCGCCTCCTCTAATAAGGGCCAGGAGGAGGCTGGGCTTGCTCACTAATGAGGTCTCAGATCCTCAGCCGCCCTCCTGAAGGGATCAGTAGGGCTGGGGCAGGACAGGGGCAGTGCTGGGGGCTCTGGTGTTTTCAACCAGTCAAAGCTTAAAGCAACTAAGTCCGTGTCCTTTCCCCAGTCCCCTAACCTGCCACATCTGTGTCCTAGGGCTGGAATGTGTCCCCTGAGACCACATCAGCTAAAGCCCCCCAGGACTGGAGAAAGTACTTAATGACCTAAGACCCCAGCCGTAACAGTACAGCATTCCGGGGGCTCCTAGAACCATATTTCAGGGCCCAGACAAGGCTGCTGAGAGGTCAGCGCTCACCAAAGGGTCGTCCAGCTGCACGCGCTCCAGCAGGGCCCTCTGCTCCAGCAGCTCCTGGGGGCTGCAGCACAGGATGTGGTGGCAGATCCCAGCCACGTGGCTGCACTGGGGGAGGGGGCATGGGAGGCTGAGCCTTGAGTCCCATCCCACCGCCACCCCAACCCCCCCCACTCAACTGAAGCCACACTCACAATCCTCAGGACTTTGCTCTCCCTCTCGGCCGCCGGACTGTCCTGGAAGCAGAGAGGGCAACAGCCTTCCCTGAGGCAGGAGCACTGGCTTTGCCCGAGGGCAGGGTGGGCTTTGCAGTGGTCCCTCCCTGTGACCTGAATGCTGGTCTCTTCCCAGAATGACAAGGCCTCAGACATTTGGCTCCAGGGTCTCGTTCAGCTGATGCCAAGCCCCAGAAATCACCATACATACCCTCCCCCCCCCACCCCCATCCCCAGAGCCGAACTTTCTGAGCCGCCCCTGCCAGCTAGAAGACCCCACACCCCCATCGCCCCCTACCCCGTGGCCAGGCCTCCTTTCTTCCTGCCTCTGTCTCTTCCCAACCCCCACATGCCATCCTGTGCTGATTCACAGGTTATAAAAAGCTCTAGCCTGACTTGGTCTGTTACGGCCTGGGCCAAGCCTGGCCCTTGGTTTTCCTACCTCCTGCAAGGCCTGGCCCAGCTCCCCGCACAACTCCCCAATCTTCTGGCAGGCCGAGAAGTCATTTAAGTGGGAGAAGAGGTACCTGGCAGGGGTAAGGATGGTAAGGACAGTGGTTAGGGGGCTGTGATGACCAGTCAGTCATGGAACCACTCATAGGCAACTACTGGTCTGCCACACGGGAGGTGGGGGTGGGGGGGGGATGTCTGCTCTGGCGGGTTTTGCTTGGGGTAAAGGAGAGAACTAATACATCGACAGAGCTTAAAACTTAGCACAGGACTCATCTGTCAAGAACCCAGGATGTGCCACGCCCTATTCTAAGGACTAGGTAGACCTTATACACATGATTACATCAATAATGATATAACTCCAGGCGCTGTGAGATGTAGGGAGCTCTGAGAACCTACAACAGGAAGGCTTCCCAGAGGAGTGACATTTGAGCTGGCATCTGTGGGACCAGCAGCAGCGGCTGAAGGGAGTGGAGAAGCTCTCCATGCAGTGTCGGGACAGTTATGATTACGAGCTGCGGGGTGGATGGGAACCCAGGCGCCCCAGTGCCTTTGCATGGACCAAATAACCTCTTTGCCCGTCTCTACAACATCTGAACAACAGCCTAGCTCTATTCTCTCCCAGGCCGCAGAGGAGGTCAAGGATGAGAAGGGTCCCCTCCCCAGTAGGGTTTTAGGTACCTGGTGAGCCAGAAAAGGAGGGTATGGGCCTCATGCACCAGCTCCACGGCTGCACTGAGGACATCAGCAGGGGTCTTGGCACAGCCTTCCAGGCGGCCCTGGACTAAGCTCTGGAAAGCATATGTCCTCTGGAGCAGCCCCTCTGTCAGGCTCTGAAGGTTCTCCGTCTGCAGCCCAGAGCTCTGGGCCAGAAAAAAGGCAGGTTATCTCCTGGCAGCGGCCAGCCCCCCATTCTCGGCCAGCGTGGCCACCATTCATTCACTCACCAGGGCCCGGAGCTGTTCCACCCCTTCTAGGATGAGCTCCTGGTGGCCGAGAGGCCACACAGTCAGGGCCTCAAGGCTGCGGGGACAGAGCTGGAGCAGGTACTTCCCGGGCAGCTCCCAGTCCTCAAAGCAGTAATCCTGCAGGGAGTCATCGAGGCCTGGAGGGAGGACAGGGCTGCCGTGGACTCTCAGTCCACTTCCTCACTCCCACAAAGTCCCTTTCTCTCCCATCTGTTCCTAACCACAATCCTGGGACCCAGGCTGGGTTCTGCCCATTTCACAGATGAGACTACTGAGTGAGTAACATAACTGCTTTGTGCCTCAGCTGGGAAATGGCAGTAATGTAAGCACCTATTTTCTGATCCAGTGGGTACCAAATGACAGGATGCATGTCAAGCGGTTGGCCCATTCCCTGGATCACGGCAGTGACATCTCCGATTATATCATTAGCAGACTCTTTCCCCTGACCTACAAGGCCTTGTATGAGCAGGCCGCCACCTGCCTCTCCAGTCTCACCCCCTGCCACAGCCCCTCGAACTCAATACTTTAGATCCAGAGCACGAACTGCCTGGGGCTCCTGGAATGCTCTTTTGCCTCAGGGTCTTCATATGTGCTATTTCTTCTGCCTGGGTGGTTCTAGCTACTTTACCTGCCTTTTTAATACAACTCCCTCCAGGAAGCCTTCCATAACTCCCCAGGGTGGGTCCAGGGCTCTCCTGCTCCCACTGCCACTCAAGTTCTGGGCCATAAATAACTGTCCATCTTGAACTCTAGCCCATGCCTGGCACAGGGTAGACAAGGCAGACCAAAAATAGGAATAACATCTATTAAAAGCTTATTATGGGCTAGGCAAAATTTCAAGGGCGATCTACATGTTAACATATTTGGTGCTCACTGAGTGTAGAAGGTAATGACTACTGTCATCCCCACTTTACAGGTGGGCAAACTGATACAAAGAGTAAGTAGCAGGGCACCTGGGTGGCTCAGTGGTTTAAAGCCTCTGCCTTCCGCTCAGGTCACAATCCCAGGGTCCTGGGATGGAGCTGTGCATCGGGCTCTCTGCTCAGCAGGGAACCTGCTTCCCTTCCTCTCTCTGCCTGCCTCTCTGCCTACTTGTGATCTCTGTCAAATAAATAAATAAAATCTTAAAAAAAAAAAAAGGAGTAAGTAGCTTGCTCACCCTTTGAAGGAATTCCTTCCATTCCAAGTCAGGCTCCATCACCAGGGAGTGTGAGTGTCATTAATATTTCTCCTTCATTCCCCGGGTGACATTAAGAACACTGGACTGCGAGTTCCCACACCTGTTTCTCCAGGTATACAGCCCCTGGACAGCCCCTCTGCCCTGTGCAGTGACCCTGCTGCTCTGCCTTCCTCCCCAAAGCCTCCTACACTGAGCCACACAGGCTAGGCTCCTGCCATGATTGTCTCATTTTGTCTACCTCATGATATAGTTGCAGACTCTCTCATCTTAGAGATGGAGAAACTGAGACCTCTGGTCGCAGAGCTGGTGAGCGGAGGGGAGGGGCCTGGAGGTCGGCCTGGGAGTCTGACTCCAGGCCTGAATTCCTGCTTTCCAAGGGCTGGTCGCTCTGAGCCCTGAGCCTGCCAGCAGAGTCCTCCGTTCCCCTCCACTCCGTTGGGAGCTTCCCTCCCAGAAAGGCTGTCAGGACTCCCCTCCCCTCCCCTCTCCTAACTGCAGTCTGGGCCGTTTCCCACCCATTGGGGCTCACTGACGCTGGTCAGCATGTCCTCCCTGGAGGCCCCCAGGGTGGGGCTGTGCCAACCCCTTCGGTCTGGCTGGGCCTTCTGTTTCTTTCACTGGGAACCTCAAGGTGGGACAAAGGAAAAGACAGGAGGACCGGGCCTATTCCAAAGCCCAAGGAAATCACTTCCTGGCTCAGTGCGTTAGTTTCCGTTTCTGAAAAATGGGTTTAAGAACAGCCCACAGAGCCCTGGGGCCGAGGGAAGATAAAGGAGATTGAGTGGGCGGAGGCGCGCTGGGGCCGCCTCTCTGTTTTCCTGACACCACCTCCGCCTCCCCGCCGCCACCCTGGCCGCCACCGGCGTTGTTGGGGCGCCGGGAGACCCCTTCTGAGTTCTCGGGGCCCCCGGGGTCATGCCGCCGATCCTTCTGCCTAGCACAGTACCGGGTACCTGGCAGACGGTCTATACATGACTTGTTGACTAACCGACAGACCTGGTTCGTCCTTTCTTCCTTTCCCTCTCCCCTCGCAGTGCCCCTCAAGCCCGATTCTGCCCAGGCCCACCTCTCAGCCAAGCTGCCACCTTCCCGGGGGTCCAGGTCGCCACTGGTTCCATGGCCGAGACCGCCCGCTGGGATCTGCTCCCGCCGGGTCCCGCCCGCGCAGGAATTTCCGCCCGCGGAGTCCGGCCTGAGGAGGGACCTGGGCCGGGCGCGGGGCGGAGCCACCGGCACACCTGGGCCCAACTTGGACCGCCAGGTGAGGCGCTGCGACCTCCATTGGCCTGCCACTGGCCCGCCTCCTACCCCGCCCTCCAGGCGTCCTCTGGCTACTCCGCATCCCTACCCGAGGCGGTGTCCCTGCTGTAAGACCCAAGGATCCCGTCCCAAACTGCCCTTTGACCTTTAGGCTTCTCAAAAAAGAAAAAAAGAAAGAAAAGAAAAAGAAAGGTGAGCAGGGAGTGCAGCAGCAAAGCACAGAGAGGTTAGGGAGCCAGAGCCCCGACTGCAAATGTCAGCTCCGCAGCTTCTTAGCTGCCGAGCCTCAGCTGGACTGCAAAATGGGCTGCTGTGCATAGTACCTGCGTTAATAGCTCTAAAACTTTTTGGAATAGGGGTTTTTAGTTCCCCCCCCTTTTTGGCACACAGACCCCTTCTGGCACTCTGATGAAAGCTACGGACGCTTTCTACGCTTTCTCAGAATAGTGCTTTTGGAAACATTTTAAAATTGCCGAAGTTTACAAGGAAGAGAATTATAACCAAAATATATTTAAAACACAAACTTATGGGACACCTGGGTGGCTCAGTCAGTCAAGCATCTGCCTTTGACTCAGGTCATGATCCCAGGGTCCTGGAATCCAATTCTGCATCAGGCTCCTTACTCAGTGGGGAGCCTGCTTCTCCCTCTGCCTGCTGCTTCCCTGTTTGTGCTCTCCCTCTCTGGCAAATAAATGCAATCTTAAAACAAAACTAGACACAAATTTATGATTGGGGTGCTTGGCTGGCTCAATCAGTACAGTGTGTAACTTTTCATCTCAGGGTTGTGAGTTCGAGCCCCATGTTCGCTGGGTGTAGAGATTACTTAAAAAAATAAAAATCCTAGGGGTGCCTGGGTGGCTCAGTGGGTGAAGGCCTCTGCCTTTGGCTCAGGTCATGGTCTCAGGGTCCTGGAATCGAGCCCCATGTGTGGCTCTCTGCTCAGTGGGGAGCCTGCTTCACCCCATCCCCTGCCTGCTTCTCTGCCTACTTGTAATCTCTGTCAAATAAATTAAATCTTTTAAAAAAAAAACACCACAAATTTATGATATAGTAATGTGTTTATTAGCATTAAATAAGACTTAAATTTTCCTTTTGTAACGATATCAGCATGCTGTTCACCTAGAAGAACGCTCAGCTGTGGGGTGGTCTTTGATTCACCTTTTTGCACGTATTTATCAGTTAACAACTAAGCATAGGGAATGCAGGAGCGTAATGGGGAAGCCTGGGTCACCATCGAGAGAACGGGTAGATTCACCATTTGGTCACAAATCCTCTGCTAGGCCACAGCTGCCCAATCAATGGTGGCTACGTAGCAGGAGAGTCTGAAAGAGTGTGATTTAGTAGTGGGCTAGTAACTATCACGATTTTGAAATAGTCATGAGCATATATAATGTTGAGACCGTTGAACAACTGTATTTTGATATGAAAATATCTGTGATTTCAATAGGTGACAAAGACACAGATACTACTGATATGTCAATCCATATAGAAGGAAATGGTAAATTTTGGTTATAGGTTAGTGAAAAATGTAACATTTTTTCCCATCCAAATTTATGGTTCCCCTGAATTCTGAATCCCAGTTAAGACCCTTTCTCTTAGAACAAGTCTGAAACATACTGTTTAGAACTGTCACCATCCTCACCACCACCACCATCATCATCATCCCATGCCAGGAGACTCCCCGGACTACTTCGTAATCAGACAGAATCAGTTCCATCTGCTGTGTGACTGAGACTAACCTCAATACCTCTCTGAACCTGTTTCTTCCCATCTAAAACAGGGACATCTATACCTTAGCACAGTGAAGATTTGTTCAAAGTACTTTGAAATCTGTCACATAGGAAACACATGAGTTATTATTGCTTTGATTTTGTGGAGAGGGGCTTGGCCCTCTATGTCACTCTGGAATCCCTACCAGTGCCCCAATGCCTTCAAAGCCTGTCATGATCTTGCCCTAAAACCCAAATTCTGCTCTTGGCCTATGGATGGCTCTTATAGTGTGTTTCAGTTGTCATCATTGAATAATTTCATATACAAATCCAGGTCCCTGGACCTTGGCCAGGGCTGTTGACCCCTTCCCACCTTCACATGGGGCATCGAACATGAATGCAGACTGTTGGCTGTATCTTTCAAGGTCCCCTCAGGTCCCTGCAGGCCTTGCTCCCTCACTGGTGACCCAGGAGTCTCCAAATGTGCAACACAGCCCTCACCTCTGGCTTCCTCCTTTGCCTGATGCCTCCTTACACCCTGCGCAGCACGTGTCCCTCCATCACTGCTCCACGCTGCACCCCCCCTTTCACACTTTTGCCTATTCCTTCAACAGCCTTCCTGTGGCACTCTGGGGAATCCCAATAAACACAGACCCAGTCTCCACCATCCTGATTTAGTCAAACACCTTCCCTGAGCCAGCCAGCCCCTGCTCTCCCTGAACATGCAATCTTGCAGGGGAGAAACAGACAGGAACTCACCGCTCATACTCAATTGCTCCCCTGAAAGGCCTGGGGGCCTCACACCCACAACCTTGCCTTTATTTTGTGCATCTGGTAGGGCTTGGCAGGTAAGGGTAGAGTAAATGGTAGTAGTTTTATGAGTTTATAAGAGTTACTTCTACACATTTGCTGTAAAACATTCAAAGGTTAACAGTAGGGCGTTCTCTCTCTCTTCCATTCCCAAATGGGGACAACTGTAAAAGTTTCCATTCTCTACATAGGCAGATACGCCACATGCTATTTTTTTCATTTTAGGAGATAGTCAACACCAAATAAAATATGTTCACTGCTTAGAATACTGCCTGACACGGTTGGCCACTGGTTTTTAGCATACCGTGGACAGCTTTCTTAATCAGTATATACTGATCTTCTTTTATTATTGTCCTCAAGCCAAGAATAGGAAAGTCTTCATCTTGGAGAAAGAAGTGGTATGTGCCTCTCCCCAAGGTAGGGGCCGTTGATCCAACAGAAACCAAGCGAAAAGGCCTACCCATGTTTGGGAGGATAGGAAGTTAATAAGGCACTCTGCTCCTCCTTTGCTGAGGACTGACTGGTGATATCCAACCATCTGAGGGGTAGGGAAAGAGCCGGAACCAGGGCTGGGGAGACCCTCCCAGTACCTGGTCCAGGTCTAAGACTCCTAAGCGCTGCCAGGCAAGGCCTCTCCTGCCTACCCAGCCTGGCCTCCCTGGCAAGTGGGGGAGGTGCTGCTCAGGCCTGATGCTGATCTCGCTTGACAGCTGTTCCTGAGGCTGGCAGGATGGGCAGGAGGGGGAAGGGACCAGATTTAAAGGTTTAGCTGCCCCGCCCCCTGCCAGACCTGGGAGAGCAAACACTGGTGAGCATCCTCTGAGGCATGGCTCTCATGCATATGGGAGGTCAGAAACCTCTATGCCCTGATTTCCGCTCCTGGGTATCACCAACACCACTACCCCTCATTCCTGTTTCCACCTCACAGGCCGCCAGGGAGACCAGTGGCATCCACCATGAGATTCCGACGCCTGACCCCGGGCTACTTCCGGGTACTACAGGTAAGTACCTCTCGCTGAGGGCTTTGGCCACCGACCCCCCGCTTTTCCATTACCATAGCTGGGCTGACACCCCCAGCAGCCAGGCTGTCACGTTTCCTGCCGCCTGAGCAGCCAGGGCCCAGATGGGCAGTGAAGCGAGAGGGATTGGGATGGAATCTCCCTGGGGCAGCAATGGCACACGTATCTCCTTCACCCAGCCGTACCTTCTCCGCTCCTTCCCACCCTCTACCTTCCCAGAAGTCTCAACTGACCCACCCCTCAGATGGAGCCTCTATGTATCTCCAGATGCAGATAGCTGGGGAGCTGAAAGCAGAGCCCCGAAGTCCGCTGGCTGGGGTTGTGGCTACACTGCTGGCTGTCCTGGGACTGGGTGGCTCCTGCTATGCTGTCTGGAAGATGGTGGGGCAGCGGCGGCGGCCACAGGCCTGAGGATAAAGTAGGTGGCCTCTTACCTGGGTCCTGGGGGAGATGACTCAGCAGGGGCTGCAATCTCGGGAGCCCATTTCTTTTCTGAGGGCCAGTCCCTGCTCTCATGGGAGCAGGACAGTATAAACCTGATCCTTTCTCTCCCCTTCACTGACCTGGGTTCCACTTTGGGTCTCCAGCTCAGATGCAGGACCCCCGAGGGAAGGCAAGGCTGTAGGTTCCAAAGCTGGACCAAATAGGGAATAGACACCCTAGGCCCTGTAAACAAAAGTAGCAGAACCCATTCCCCCGCCCCCGGGGCAGGAGCTAGGGGGAGTGGCCTGGAGGTTAGAGTCAGAGGCAAATCTTCTCTAACCAGTTTCTTTATTGGGGGTGAGGCTTTCCACTCCCCAAGCCCAGGGCCAAGAGAGGTTGGCACAGTCTCTCCCAGCCTAGCCCTTGCCTCGCTGTCCATGGGCAGCTCTCCTGACTTGCATCTCAGGTCATGTCAGGGAGTTGTGTCCATCTCAGGGACCTCAGTGGATACTTCCGTGGGCACTGCCAGTCGCTGGGGGGTCATATAAGAGCCCATTCCCGCTGCCCTTTCGGCCTCTTCCTGACTGTAGGGCTCCACGCTCAGCTGCTTTAGCCTGGGAGAAAGAAGAATGAGAGTTGGGAGCTGACCAGACGCAAGCCCTGTCTGCCCAGACGTTCATCAGTCCTCTCCTTACTCCTTCATACCTTTTCTTGTGGTCTTTGGATCGGAAGTGGGTCTTCAGGGTGGCGGAATCGATGAAGTATCTCCTGTAGGGATGGGAGGTGGGTAAAAAGAGCGAGGTGATGCCTCTCAGGTATGCCTCTCTCCCTGAACCTAGCTATTCCTGACACTTGGCAGCGAACCCGAAGGGATGGGAAACCAGGAGACCCACGGTTCCCACGAGAGGAGACCCTGCGCGTCCCGACCCGCCTACCCTCCTCCTCCCCAGGCCAGGCCGGGGCGGGACTCACGCGCAGGCCAGACAGCGATGCAGGCCGCCCCCTGGCAGGTCGGGGTCAGGCTCAGGGCCCGGGTCTGGCCGAGACCGTGCGGGAACCTGGGGCCGCAGCTCACGGTGAATCTCATCCAGGTCCGGCCGCCGCCGCTTCGCCTTCATCTGGCGGGCCAGGGAGTGGGCTCGGTGCGCACCCGTCCGGCGGGAGCGACCCATGGCCGGTGACAGAGGGGCCAGGACGCCCAGAGCCGGGTCGGGCGCACACGTGTGGGAGCTTCCGGATTGTGGGATGACGTTACGTGACGCCCGGGGGCAGAGCAGGCTACTCCAGACCGCCTCAGATGACGTCACTCGCGCTGTTGGTGTCTTGAGCGCCCCCACGCGGCCATCAACGTCAGTGACGGAGCGCGGGGCGGGGCCCAGAAGCGGCTTCATCGGACCGGAGCGAGGCTATTGCTGGGGAGCGGCTGGGTGGTTCGTGCCCTTGGGGGATTCCGGTCCCTGCCCTCCCGTCCTGCCTGGCCCAGCGCATCTCTGCGTCATCCCCCGGCACTATCACCCCTAGCTTCTTCCCAGATCTTAGACTCTGCGGTCAGTCGGGAGAGGGAAAGTGCTTCGCGCATCTCTGGAAGGCGCTGAAAAATGTCCGTGATGTGAATAAATGAATTAATGAGTAAGAGTGAGTACGTTTGCGATCCTGGCCCCCACAAAGATTCCTGAGATAGTTCCAGTTCCTGACAAAGCCCTCACCACTTTTCACCGTTCCCCACGTATTCCCTTGGATCTCCATCCTTCATCCACCCCAGTCAGATCCGTGAGCAAGGAGTGTTCCTCCTTGGGGAGGACAGTGCACAGGCATGCCCTCAGACTGAATGGGGGTCAGCTGCTCTCATAGGAAGAGGAAGTGCGCACAGAAGGACCTCTCATCTTTCCTCCCTTTCTCTGAGCCCTGGATTCCCAGGCATGGACTGGCAGCAAAGGCAGATACAGCTGAGGTGTTGTGTGCTCAGAATGGGGAGAGGGCCAGAGAGACTTTCCCCATTCATCGGAACCTGGTGCCTTTCTGGCTGACCAGAGGAGCTCAGCAATAATTCAGGGACTCCAGCTCTTTGGAACCTGTTGCCAGGAAACAGGTAGACGTGCACGTGCATCCCTGGGGAAGGGAATCAGTTTCCAGCCGAGACAAAGCAATGAAATGTAAGCCCAGGGTGCCAGCTGGGGGCCTTAGGACCTCCTCAATCCAGTTCACAGCTGAGTAGGGATCTAGGGCAGGCCCTGCTTAGGGCACAACTGGTGTGACTACAACCACAGGAGCACCAGAGTGGGTCTCGGGCCCAAAGACTTTATAAATGTACTTTGTGAATGAAAATAGATTTTTCCTGGAGCCATTCCGAGAGATCAAATTCAAATTCAAGTACCCCTAGGGCCAGGAAGGAGGCCTCCATGGAGATGTCTTCATTATTCTTGGCCAATATGGGTCAAGACCAGGGACTAAAGCCACAGGAGCCAGCTCTGTCCCATCCCCACCCCAGACTCCTCTGGATCAGATTCACCTGCTGGACACTTGCCAGATGGGGAGACTGGTGCATCTTTAATGAAGTCACCTGATCCCTGGGACAAGCTCCTGGCCTCACCAAGTTCCTGGAGCCAGACCCACTGGGTGACCACTGAGTCACTGCCTGCCTGAACTGGGGTGCCAGGTGTGTTTCCCCTGCAGCCATGAACCAGGCCTTCTGGAAAACCTACAAGTCCAAAGTGTTACAGACCCTAAGTGGAGAACCTGAGGAGGACCTGGCAGAGGAGGTGGGTACAATCCATGCTTGCTGGGTGGGTCCTGGAAGAGGGGCAGCAGGTGTGAAAGGTACAAGGAAGGGCAAGGGACAGGCTATGGGGGAAGGGCACATTTGTGCAGAAGCCAGCAGCACATTCAGGGATGACAAATGGCATGGTGCAGAAAGCCAGGGTATTGAAGAAAACTGAGGGAGAAGATTTGGGGACCACCAGAAGAATAGTCATTGTCTCCAAAGATCTCAAGGGTTACCGCATGGAAGAGATCCTTCCAGCACCAGTGGACAGTAGCCACCAGGGGTACATGGGGCTTGACACGACTTTCTAGTGGGCAGGGCTCAGCGGAATGCAGATGGCTTGCCTTGAGAGGAAGTGAGTCCTATGGGACTGGAAGTAGGGAAAGCAGCACTTGACGTGGAGTCACCATTGCAGCATCAGGTCAGAGGCTGACTTGGACCACCTTTGTCCTGACATTAAAGATCAAAAAAGCTCTGAAGCTGGGAACAGTCTTCCATCCAGATGCTGTGATATATGGCAGTTGTGCAAACAGGTGTTGCAGGGTCAGGAACTATTTCTGTAAGGGTGTGTGTGTGTGTGTGTCAGTGTGAAGAAGCATCTGTCTAGACAGGTGGGTGTCCCAGGCTGGGCTTGTGTAGAAGTAGCTGTGGGTTGGTATGAGGACTGGGGTCCGTGCAGAATGTTCATGAAGTTGTATGGGTGGGCGTGAACTGGAGATAGGGATTTTTGGGTGTGTGGATTTGGGGCATAAGTCTCTTCCGGAGATCCCTCTGTGCAGGCACTGTCAGCTGTTATGTTTATCCTGTGTGTACGTCTCGGCCTTGGTGTCTGTGGAGGGGTGGAGAGGTGGAAGGAGCTGTGGGTGGGCCTCCAGGCAGCGGTCTGCATTGGTGTAAGTGTACAGGTGTGAATGGGGTAACTGAGGACATGTTCTTGTAGAGGTGCCTCCCAGGATGTACATGTAGCACAAGGGAAGAGGTATAGCTGTGTGGGGTTGCTTACATACAGGTGTGTCTGCATTGGCATGCATGCCCTTGTCCGCACATTTCTGGGTCCGTGTGGATGTGTCTGTGGGTGAGCAGGTGTGTGCTCAAGGTTGTCTGCAGGGGTCTACTATCCAGGTAAGGTATGGGACTTGTGGCTTTATGTAGAGGGCCACCTGTCTGGATTTACGGGCTGTGTGAGTGGATGAGATGGGTGTTTAGGTGGGAGGGTTTGGGGTGCCGGAGTGCGCATACCAGGCTAGCAGTCAGGGAGGGAGGTCTCATTTCTCTGGGGCCTCTCTCATGCTGGGAGGGGGTCTTGTGTCCCAGAGAGGGAACCCAGCGTTAGCGGAATCTGAGCCGGCAGAACCCGCAGAAGAGGCTTTCCATTCCATGTCACAGTTGGCCCGCCGGGTGAGTTTTCCCTTCTTCACCCCAGCCCCGGGGCGCCTGGCAGAGGCTGCTGTGACCCCCTCCCTGACTCCCAGCCCCTTCCTCCCAGGTTCAGGGGGTTGGGGTGAAAGGTTGGCTGACAATGTCGTCTCTGTTTAACAAAGAAGATGAGGACAAGCTACTGCCACCGGAGCCCTGTGCGGACCAGTACGTGCGTGTTGGTGGGGGCTGGGCTGGGCCTGACGTCCCCATGTCCTTTCCTTCTGATCTATTTGTCTATCTTTCTGACCAGGGAGCCAGGGGGAGAGCCAGCTCCTGGCTGTTTCCGTTTCTCTTGTCAGGAAAGAGGCCAAGTCGACATATCTGGAGTTTAGGTCAGATCTCAGGAGGACTTTAAGGGCTGTTGGAATTGAGGTGTTAGAAAGGTACTTTATACTCTCTCTCCTCCCCATCCGCATGGTTGGGGGGGGGTCCTCTCCCTACAATTGAGGAACAGAAGAGAGAACGTTTAGGTGTTCAGAACAGAGGGTGGTCCAGACCAGTGGTTCCCAGTGCTGGTCTAAACCCTCCTCCTCCTAGGGAGTTTGTGCCAGACCTTCAAAGCTTCAAAGCTTCTGATTCGGCAGGTTTGGGCTGAGGTCTGGGATCTGTATTTGCAGCTTGCTCGTGGGTGGTGGTGGGGGGGACCTGAGGGGCACTAGTTTAGTTAGAAACCACTGACTTAGAAGGGCTTTGATGCTGGGGGTAGGGTAGGACCCAGGGCAGCTCCTTTCTCCTAGCTCCATTCTGGCACACAATCCCTCTCTGCCCTTTCCTCCAGCCCAGTCACACCCCCTTTCTTTGACACTCCCCTATTCCTTTCTCCCCTGGGGGTCCCCCTGACCCACCCATCTCTCCCTCCCCAGGGGTCCCTTTCTCCCTCCTGGCGCTCATCCCCTGTCCTTCCCAGAGCTCCAAGGACTCCTCCTCAGATCTGAGGCTCCCACCTCAAGACTCAGCATCGCTCCTTGACTGCCCTTCCCCCCACACGCCTTGCCACCCCTCCAGTCCTCCTCCCCACTAACCCCTCATCTAGGCCTTTTTTATTTCCTTGGGTCGCTCCACCTGTCCTTCTCTCCGGTGTGTCCTCATTTTTCCCAGTCCCCTTTTCCCTCCATCCCAGAACCTCACCCTCGCGCTCGCCCCCGCCCGGCCTCTTTCCCCAGGGCTGCAACCCTGGTTTCCCGGACCCCTTCTCCCAGAGTCTGACTCCGCCCCAACCGTCGCTGGGCCCCGCCCCTCGTCCGGGATCCTCCCACAGCTTTCCAGACTCCACGGCTCAGGCTTTCTTCCCTCCTCTGGCTGTACTCCTCTCCCCGTCTTTCTTAAACGCCTGACCCCGACTCTTTCCCAGGAATCGTGGTCTCAGTCCCCTCTTCCCAGACCCCTCACCTAATCCTCTGACACTGTCTCACCCCAGCCGCCTTTCCCTGTGCCTCTGAGCCCTCCGCGGACCTCCAGTCTCCCGCCCCACCTCCGTCACCTGACCTCCCTCTGGCTCCTCCTGTCCCACTACTGGCGCCTGAGCCTTGTCTCCCCTCTTCGTCCTCTCCTCGGGCCTCTCGGCCGGTGACACCCGTCCTAATCCCGCAGCCCGCTGGCGGCGCGGTCCCCCTCGCAGGCAGTGACCGCGACGGAGGTGGAGCCGCGCGGGCCGGGATTCTGGGACGCGTTCGCCAGCAGGTGGCAGCAGCAGCAGGCGGCAGCGGCATCCATACTGCGCGGCGCCGAACCCAACCCGGAGCCAGACCCCGAAGCCGGGGATGAAGCCGCAGAGGAGGCCGCCGAGCGCCCCGAGCCGGGGGAGGCCGACAACGTGGCCGGCTTCAAGTGGGGCTTTCTCACCCACAAACTGGCCGAGATGAGGGTGAAGGCTGCGCCCAAGGGCGACTAGTCGGCCGGCCCAGCTGGACACCCCCTCCTTTCTTCCCCCACTCCCATAAAAACCCTGACCCGACCCCCCGTGTGACCGCGTGCCTTTGTCTGGACGGCGGGGATGACTGCTTTTGGGTGGGCAACCTCAAGGCAGGTCCAGCTCAAAGCGCCCTCACTCCCTTCCCCCACAAATGTACAGGGAGAAAATGACGAGACAGCCCTGGTGTCGGATTTAGGATACAACTTTCCAGGAAACTGGGGAACCCCAGAGAACAGGCCCCCATCACCTTGTTCAGCCTCTTTTAATTCGACAAACGTTGCCTGTGGCCCTCCTACGCGCACCGTCCCTGCACTGGGGGAAGGTCAGAGACTCACCGACCAGCGGGTCCCACAAAAGGTGACAAGTTGAGACACAAAAATAAGGCTGTACTTGGGTGCTCGGAGATGAGGCCAACTGGGGAGTTCAGGAATTTCGGAGGGAGAATGAATACATGTAATCTTAGAAGGATGAGTGGAAAGGGGAAGGTAGCCCAGGCAAAGGAAGGAGGACCCTAAGCAAAGACTTGGAGATGTGGACTTGGAGGCAATCGAATGACCTTGTGTGTCTTTGAGGGAAAGGAAGACAGTGGCCCTATGTGAGGCTGCCGATGATCAAAGTCCTGGTTTGAATGGTCCCTTCCTTTATTGTCCTCAATTCTGGAATTTTCCTGTCTCAGCCCATTCATAGCTAGTAACCAAAGAGGGCAGCAAATCTCCGGGAATGGGGTCCTTTTCCGACTAGCAGACCTATATTTCTGGAGCAGACCCCTCCCCAGAACTCCCCAAACATGCTATTCCTGGCTCCCAGATCTAGCCTGGACCGACCTCTGGGGGTCGATGGTGGAGATGATCATAATGGAGTTAGTACTGATTCAGTAGTGGTTTTAGTGGCTGTCGTTTATCGAACACTTCCTATATGCCGGGCACTTTGCCATGCGTTTTATGACCATCTCAACGATATTTTGATCACCGAGGGGTGCAGCTGTGGTTCGGGGAAGTTAAGTGCTTACCCACGGTCACACAGTGAGTCGGGAACTCGCATTCCAAAAACCCAGGCGCGTAACTCGGCGCAAGCCCGCCCCGCCCCCTTCCTCAATAGCTGCTCTCTAAGCCAACATCACGACTCCTTTAAATAACGTTTTGGCTTTATTCAGCAGGTTCTCCGATCTCCCACCCCAGGCTTCTCTCCCCAGATCCGGCCTCCACAGGAGCCACGTAGCTGCCCCCTCCCCCTCGGTCGTCTGCTCTGGGAAGGGCCTTCTGAATCATTCTGTCCCATCCTCCCAAGGTTCACGGGGGGGGGGGGGGGGGGGGACCAAGAATCCAGAGGGAAGGTCTTTCCTAAAGGCACCCGGCGCCTCAGAGGCAGGGCGCCCCTGCCCGTGCCCGGGTCCAGCCCTGCGTCCACCCCTTAGCCCTCCCGGGACCCGGGACCCCGGACTCCCCGGGAGCCCGCTCCCGAGCGGCCGCGATCACACCTCGGACTCGCGCGGCGGGCCGCGGGCGCGCTGGCAGCCGTATAACCACTGGATGACGCGCGCGTTGCGCTCCACCACCGACACCTGGGGGCGCCCGTCTCGCGCCGAGCCCGCCGCCTCCGAGCCACCGCCGCCGCCACCGCCGCCGCCAGCTCCGCCCGGGCGATCCGTGTCGCTGTCGCTGGACGTCCAGTCGCTGGCGTCCCCAGAGCCTAGCGGCGGCGACGTTCCGGGCTGGGAGCTGGCGTCGGCGCCCCAGCTCTGCGGAGAGAAGCGCTCTGCGCCCAGCACCTCCACCAACGCGCGCTCCAGGCCGCAGTAGTTGAAGAAGCGCTCCTTCTCCGACAGGGGTAGTGAGCATGTAGGGCACAGCGCCCGCTTTCCTGACGCTTCCGGGGCATCTTGGGGCGCGGCCCAAACCCCAGGAGCCGCTGGTCGCTCGGTTGGCCCCGGACTGCTCGAGGTGGCGTCTCGGGGGGCGCCTAGGAAGAGGCGCCTCACCAGCCCCTGGCCCTTGGCGTTCTCTTTGTTCACCGAAGCCTTGCAGTCCCGCTTCTGGCGGTAGAAGATGAGGGAGTCAGGCCTTGGCAGCCGCCTGCCGCTGCTCCGGCGGGCGGGCCCGGGCATCCTGGGCGATGCAGGGGGCCCCAGATCATTGCAGGGGTGCGGGGTGAGCGGTCCGGGACCCCCACGCAGAGCGGGCTCCTGGCGTCGTGCTATGACTTGGTGGGTCTTGACATACTTGGCTTTGTCGGCCTCCAGCCTCTCCACCGCGCTGGGGGTGCGTCCCCTGGACGGGGTGGAGGGAGAGGCCAGGATCATCTCAGCGGAGCTGGACAGGATTGTACCCCATAAGCCACTGGAAGTAGGCAGCTAGTTGAGGAGCCAAGAGTAACTGGCCGGGGCTTCCTGGTGCCTGCAGGGAAAGAGGAATGGTCACTTCTCCTGCCGTCGGTCCTGGGAATAGGATCAGCCAGCCACCCCTCCTCCATCCAAATCAGCCGGTACCATCCTTAAGGGGCAGAGAGGCTCAGGCTACCCCTCCCCCCATCCCTCAAAGACATTGAGCAGGGGCGCCCTGGCCACCCAGAAACATGCTCCTTTGAGGGTGCCCCAATCTGGCCATTAGAGCCATGCCAAGCAAGCATCAGCAAGTGGGACACTTGGAAAAGGAAATGGGGCTGGTCCCGGCTCAGTTCCCGAAAGTGGCCTCAACCGGAAAAAATACCTCTTCCCAACCCAGCAACTTTGAGTCCAAGACAAGAAGGCTCCCCAGCCACAGGCTGGCTCCAGCAGGGCCCACCCTTCCCGCCCCCAAGCACCCGAGGTCAGGGATATAACCACAGGGTAGGAGCCTCCGGTAATCACAGCCAACTGCCCTGCCCAGTCCCAGCTGGGCCACAGGGAAAGAGAGAGGTGGCGACCAGGTCATCTCACCCAGGCACCTCCCACCTCTGTACCCCTGCCAAGGGAATTCCACAGTGCCCGCCTGTAAACACCACCTTGCCTACCTCTGCATTTCCATTTACAGAAAAGGAAACTGGTAGAGAGGAAAGGGCTTGCTCAGGTCTCTACTGAGAGGTAGGGGCTGGGATTGAAACCCAGGTCTCTAGCCTTGCAGTGCAGAACTAGTTCAGATGGCCTGTCTCTGTCCCTCTCATGTTTTGCTTCTCTTCTTGCTGCTATAATCCCAAGCACTTTCCATTAGACCTGGGCCCTTTGCCTCACAAAAAGTTCCTTCCACAAATTCTTCCCAATAACTGGCACTCCCAGCAATCTGCCCTCAGGGTCTCTGTCCTCTTCTCATCCTGAGACCCCGTGACTCTTGTCCGCCACCTCCCCTCTGCCACTGGGGAAGGGGACCAGGAGGGGTTGTAAATCAAGAGCTGATGATGCTGTTGGCAGGAAGAGAATGGGCCACCCACAAGGCTCAGCACAACCCCTCCTACCCCGCTCCCTCGTCCCTGAATCCTCCATTCAGTTGAAAGGGACACAGAAGTTCTGGGGGCTGAAGGGACCTCCAGTCAGGAGGCCACAAAAGAAGAGAACTTGCCAGGATAGGGGGAGGCCAGAGACCCTGCCAAACCTCCCACTCCAGCGTGTGTGTGTGTGTGTGTGTGTGTGCACACGTGTGCACACACACACACACACACACACATCCCTATCTAGTGTCTAGTAAGTCAGTCCATAGGTAGTTGGTGACTGGTGACTGCGAACGCAAGCAGCCAGGAGAGCTTGGCAATGACCTCCCTCCTGGCTCTCAAGAACTATACCAGGCAGTGGGTCCGATTCCAAGGTCCCAAGAGGGCACTGTGCTTATCTGACCTTATGGGTATCCTCCCATCCCTTTCCCTCTTCCCAGCCCTGAGCAGCAAGGCTATAAAAAGTCCCTAAACACAGGGACTAAAATAGTCTGCCATCCACTGTCTCTTCCCTGCCTCCTGGGTTGGCCCTGATGCTTGACCACAGATGTTCAGCCCTAGAAGCCTGGCAGACATCCTTGTGCCCTCCGTCCCTTTGCCCACCTTCTCCCAGTCCTGTGGTTAGTGGTCTGAACTTTGCCCATAGCTTCAGATCTGGACTTGGTGGGGTGGGGGAGGGTGGGAAGCACTTGGTCACTGGCTTGGTGCCAGCCTCCCTGCCCTTGGGTCCCCGAGTGCCTTCCCACCCCAGCCCTGGGCTCGGGATGCACTCACCTCTGTGCCCTCACTGAGGCTAGGCTTGAAGCAGGGGTCCCAGGGCAGGACCAGACAAGGGCAGGAGGGACAGTAAGGACTGGAAGTAACTTTGGTGGCAGCCAAACTCCACTCTCCACAGGAAAAGGAGAGAGAGCCTCCACCCCCGCCCCTCCAGATTAACCCTTGCCTTCCTGACCTGGAGCCTGGTCTCCAGTTAACTCCTTCCTGGTCACAGTCTCAGTACTGGAGAGGACCTTCAGACCAGGTCCAGACCCTTTATTTTATAGATGGTCATACAGGCCCCGACAGGCTAGGTGATTTGCAGGGAGGCACAGCGAGGTTGGGGTACAGTCAGGACCCAAACAAGGTCTCCTGATTCCCTAGCTCCCTCCAGAGGCCTGGGGTAGGGATATGCTAGTAGTGTGGGGTCAGCCCCCTCTGCTAGGCCTTGGCAGAACCTCTTAGTTAAAAGACAAGGCAGAGCAGGGTTCTAGCAGGCTGTGCTTGTTTTCCTCTGTAGCAGGTTTAGGCCTGTCCTGGCTGGGGTGTGTGGAGGGTGGCAGGCCTGCTCTCCCTAGGGGTGAGGCCAGGAATCTGCAGCCTAAGGGTGGGGTCATTGGTGCTGCGGATAGACGTGCAGGGCATGTCTGTCCTAGCATGTCATGTCTTGGCATGACAGTCACCTTGGAGCCCATTGGAGGTGCCTCTGCCCAAGGTCCTCTGGTGGCCAATGGGATTGGCTGGGAAGAGGGAGATAAAGGGATGATTCCCGGGTCAAGCCCGTGTCTTTGGCCTCCTTTCTGCTTTGCCCCACTGGGGACTTCTCAAGGTGACATCTCATGTCTCAAGGCGGAGCCCTGTCCCCACAGTGCTGGTGTCGGGTAATTTCTCCCTATCTCTCCAGTAACCTGCAGCACCCAGAGCTCAAAGCTCAAAGCCCTTCCCAACAGGCCCCTGCCCCACCCCTAGCTGGCCACTTTCCACAAACCCCTTTCCTTCCCTTGTAGAACTGTTAATGTTTGCAAAGCACATTCACACCTGTGCTCTTGGATCTCCTTTGTTTCTCCTAAGAACTCCGGGGGGCGGGGCGGTAGGGGTGACCACTCCACCTGATGGATGAGGAAATGGGATCTTGCCAAAACCCAACTCTGAAACCACTGCTCTTTATGCTGCACCCTCTGCCTGTCAAGTAAGGTAATGAGTTTGAAAAACCAGGAGGCCCATTTGCTGGTAAGAGATTTTTATCACCTAGTCAAGGGAAGGTTTTTTGGGGTTTTTTTGTTTGTTTGTTTATTGGTCCACGATAGTTCCATATTGCATTCTTATGTTATCTATCTTTGCAAAATATTTTCATCTAGGGGCGCCTGGCTGGCTCAGTGGGTTAAAACCTCTGCCTTCATAAAGCCTCTGCCTTCGGCTCAGGTCATGATCCCAGGGTTCTGGTATGGAGCCCCGCATCGGGCTCCCTGCTCAGCAGGGAGCCTGTTTCCTCCTCTCTCTCTCTCTCTCTCTCTCTCTCTCTGCCTACTTGTGATCTCTGTCTGTCAAATAAATAAAATCTTAAAAAAAAAATTTTTTTTTATCTACATGCTCACAATTCATCCCTGGGACAATCTTTGGGGAGTAGGGGGTTTTACTTCCCCATTTAACAGTGGAGGATACTGAGGCTTAGAGATGTGAAAGGATCCATCCAAACACACAATGAGACTAAGAGTTAACTTTTTTTTTTTAACAGCTAACTTTTATTGGAGGATTAACATATGCTAGGCATTGTTCTGTGATTAACACATTTAATCCTCAAAACAACCCAGTGAAAGGGGGTACTTTTATTCACCTAATTTTACAGATGTGCAGGCCCCTAGCATTGAGATCTGGTTGTGAAGGGGTTAAGCATGGAGGCTGGGCAGGGCCCAGCTGGGATGCTGTCAATGGCAGGAAACCTGGCCTGTGAGGGAGGGGGAGGATGGGGCTGTTGTGTCTGACTTGATGCAACCCCCATCCCTTTGGTCTTAAAGGAGCCTCCAGGTTGGGTGGAAGGGCAGCCGGAGTTAAGGGTCGCGGGGGGCAGGGGACTTCTCAGCTCTTTTCTAGGGACTAAGACAGAGTTTGGGCTACAGAAAAAGAGGATTCAGAGTGGATCACAGGTGCCACCCTGGGGCAGCCCTGGGTCTGAGGAGGGTAACTGGAAATGACCCTGCCTCCTTGTAGGAGCACTCTTGTCAGAGTCAGAGGGGGAAGACAGCTCCAGACCTCAGAGTGCCCAGTTAGAGAGGGGAGACACAGCTCTGCCCTCAGCAGTCCAAGATGGGGGGTGGTCAAGGACTCCGAGTCTGAAGGGTGACAGTTCCCTGTCCCAGGATGCCAGTGGACACATACTAGTAGAGAGGCTCATGAAGGAGAGGTCAAACTAGATTGGCTTTCTGGGTAAAAGAGCCCCCCCCCCCCAAGGAGTTAGAGGGGACGGGTGGGGGGATTGGGGGGAGATCATGAGGTGGAGATCCAGCAGCCCGCCTGCAAGGTTCTTGGTCACACTTGCTATGAACCGGATCCTCTGTCTTTCTGGTCATGGATCCCTAGGGAGATCCTTAAAGTGGCTCCTTCCGGTGCAAGAGCCAGGACTTTGAGCCCGTGGGAGGCCAAATCTGAGAGAGGTTTCCTTCCTATTTCCGAGCTCATTGAGCTCATTCCCGGATCACCTTGATGATCGATTGGAATGAGTCTGAGTCAGAACCGGCTCCTTCCGGAGGAGAGAGTTGGGGGGAAGGGGGTGTAGGCTGGGGGGCAGTGTCGGGAATAGTGAGATGGCTCAGGAAGGCCTTCAGATCCAGCCCCAGACCCCAGACTCACGCTGTTCTGCCCCCCCCCGCCCTTAGCAGCCAGCTACGGCCCCCCTCACCCCAGCCACAGGCACCTCAGCCCTGTCTTTCATGCTAACCCTGGTGTGACCGCTCACTGGCACCGTGGCCTGGAGCACAAGCTTAACCTCTTTGAATTTCCTTCAGCGTAAAATGGGAATGACAAGACTCAGCTCTTGAGTGGCAGGAGGAAGTAGTGGCTGTGGTGACTAGGAAAGCCTCTGGTGCCTTAAAGAGCTCATAAATGTTAGACGAATCTGCCTTTTAGCTCTTGCCCAGCCCTGACATCTTCCCGACACCTCCGGCCCAAATCATTTCTCTAACTCCGCAGTCTCAGCTGCTGTCAACAAATCATCCTGGACACTGCTGTGTGCTGTGAGGTCAGCAGAGAGGTCAGACATGGTTTCTGCTCTCACGGAGTTTGGCCTGCTTAGGGGCTGGGGGTGGGTGGCGGTGGTGGTGGGCAGAGGCATGACAGACTGATCACAGCTCCAGCCAGGGCAGTGCTTCTGTGACAGAGGCCAACAACGCAGGGGACAGCGGAGGACATTTGTTCTTTCAGAGAAGCTGGGGGCAGGGAGGAAGGGATTTCTGGCCTGGGTGGGATGGGAGGTGAGGGGTGGGGTGTTGGGGGAGGGCCCGTGAGAGCTGGAGGCCTAAAGACAGCAGGAGTGCCAGGGTGTCAGTGAGGGGGTGCAGGGACCGGGGAGTGGGGGGAAGAGAGTGAAGGAGAGGGACAGAGAATTAGGGAGAGAGAAGGAGGAGAGGAATAGGAAGGGAGAGAGACTGGGGGTTGCTGAGAGGGAATATGGGGTGTGGAGAAGGGAGGGGTTCTGTAAGGAGATGTGTGAGGTGGTGGGGGTCCTGAGAAGAGGCAGCTCAGAGGAGAGATGGGGCTCTCGGTGGGGTCTGGCTTAGAGAGGAGGAGGGGCTCACGCTGTTGTGGGCGCCAAGGGAGGGACCCCTCTGCTGGCCCTATGCACCCCCACAGAGATTAGAGCAGCTACTGTGCAATTCGGGGCCTTCCGTTTAGGAAAGAATCTCAGCCACAACAATAGCCTGGCTCCAGCTTCTCCCGGTGAGAGGTGCGGCCTCTGGGCAGAGCTGGCGCCCCCGCACCCACTGTGGGAAGTGGGGGGATGGCGGTGGGGGGGTGCGTGGAGAGGAAGGTGTTGTTAAAGGTTGTTTGTGGAGCGCCTCCACTGTTGCCAGCGAACGAAGTGAATAAGAGATTGGATTTCTGCTCTCTCAGTGCGTGGGGTGTGGTGTTAGAATGAGGAAGCCAAGCCCATGTACTGTGTGCCATGCGCAGGGCGCTCTGCGCGGTAGACCCCTGCTTCTCACCAAATGCCATGTGAACGCGGTGAGGGAGCAGCCTGGGTCAGGGGGGGCCACAGCTGGCAGCAGGAGAGCAGGGCCTGCAGAACGAGCTCCCAGCTCCCTGACCCGCAGAAGGCAGTACCTGCAGCATCCGGTCCTGCAAGCGAAGCCAAGCTGGGAAGGAGGGCAGCCCCAGCTGCAGTGCTCACCGCCTCCACCTCTGTGCCCGCATCTTCTTCAGCATCTCCATCATCCCCACTTCCCAATGCTGTCCTAAGCAATGTGCCTCCACATCCAGTACCAGGAACAAAACCCATCCTGTCTCCACCTAGTGCAGGAAGGAACATGTGGGCAAGAAACAGGGGTTCTTGTGGAATGCAGAGGCAAGAAATCTACCCTCCAGCAAGTATTGACAACTACGTGTTCATAATGACATGTTGAAAAATGCATTTTGATTTTTTTTAACACAGAGAAAGTCATGAAAATATTAAACATGACAGAACTTAATTATTATTGAACATATATGGGTATTTTGGTCAAGGGACAGCAATACTGGATGAGTAAGAAAATAAAGATGTGACTAATTCACAAATTGTTCCATCTTTATTCCATAAAATCTATTTTTCTTGCTTTTATTTGAGCAAAATTACCAAGTATGTTGCTATAATGAAAAGTTGCAGAGGTACTGGCCGGCTCAGTCATTAGAGCATGTGACTCTTGATCTCAGTGTTGGGAGTTCAAGCCCCAAATGTTGAGCTTACTTAAAAGGACAAAAAACAAATGGAAGAGTAAAATGTTTGTTTAATATTGCAAGATAGTGTTTAGCCATCATATGTTACTATTGCAAAATCCATCTACACATCGGAAGGTTTGAAGTGGAGCAAGAAAATGGATGCTCAGTACTTGCTGGAAACAGTCCATTCTCACTACAGCACTCCCACTCTCTGAGAGGAAGGATTTGACCAGAGAACTCATTTGTCTCACCTAAGGTCCCTCAACACTCGGTCTTCTCCATGCCCTGAAGCGTGGTTGGCTGTGAGTCAGCAGTGGTGCAAAGCTTCATGGTATATGGATGCGGTCGACTTCTGATTCAAGGACATAGAGCAAGAGGTTTGGAGAAGCGTTTGTTTCCCCAGGGCTGAATGGTGTCAGGTATGAAAGCAGATGGTGAGGATTACAGCTTACGCTGTGTAGCACCGAGATGCTTGTATGGTCTTTAATAAATGACTTTAGGGGCACCTGCGTCGCTCAGTGGTTAAGCCTCTGCCTTCAGCTCAGGTCATGATCCGAGGGTCTCCCACTCCCCCTGCTCGTATTCCCTCTCTCGCTGTCTCTTTTTGTCAAATAAATAAATAGATAAAATATTTAAATAATAATAATAAATGACTTTTGGGGAGATTTTGATAACAGGTCCCCTTTGAAGGGCATGGATCCCTCTAGCTAGTTCTTTTTTTTTTTTTTTTTAGATTTTATTTGTTTATTTGACAGACAGATTACAAGTAGGCAGAGAGGTAGTCAGAGAGAGAGGGGAGGAAGCAGGCTCCCTGCTGAGCAGAGAGCCTGATGCAGGGCTTGATCCCAGGACCCCGGGATCATGACATGAGCTGAAGGCAGAGGCTTAACCCACTGAGCCCACCCAGGTGCCCCTACCTGTAGCTAGTTCTAAGGGTGGCACTGAGCTATGGCAAGGAAGCTGCTGTATCACATTGAACATACCCAATGGTGGGGACATACCTTTCTGTATGTGAGGAGGGTAATTCACAGAGAAGGTGAAGGTTGAGAGCTGGGCTGATACCCCAAAACGTGAGTATTATAACCATCACCCCTAATATCAACCTCGTATTGCAACTAACATCTTAGTGTTACCCCTGGATTCTAATCGTCCACTCCTTCCCAATCATTGTCAGCTTCTCCATGCTTCCTAGCACTGTAAACATCTGTGAGTTTTGCCATTCAACAATTGCTCTCATCCTACCCTGACTTTGGCCACCTGTGCTCTCAGAGTGGTGTAACTTGACTTGGAGCAGGGTGCTTGAGCTAGGCTTGGGTCAAAAAGCCTATCATGTTTCTCTGGCCCCAATATTTCATTTAAAGATGGATATGTAACTTAATTACAGCCAAGAGGACTTTTGCTGAGACTGCGGCAACAAATCTCTCTCTTCCCTACAATGCAAGAAGCCCAGAGGGTCCAGCCTGCCCAACGACTGAGTCAGTAGAGAAGGAGCAGCCCTGAGAGTCAGAGCCAGTGAAAACTGACCTTGAGGAGGGGGCCTTCTATATCTGGTCATATCTGAAGCAAGCTAGTAGGGAAGCCAATACCTTTCCTTTTGGCTTAACCATGCTGGGTTGGTTTTTTAGTTACTTACAGTCAAAATAAACCAGAGGAGATATCTTTCTCTCCAGAACTGTGTCATTTTCATCACAGTGCCTGTAGCATGGGCTGTGAACAGCCTTCCTTTGCTTACTATCGCAACCCATCTCTACACTAATTTCTCAACAAATGCTCAACAAATACCTCCAGGTTTGTTTGGTTTTTTTGCAAAGCTGACTTGAAAGAGCAGTTGAAGTTCTCATAAGGGGTCAGGACACCAAAGTCCTGGTCTTGGCTTTGACACAAACTCACTCTTGGTCTGGAGCAAGTCACACTCTCTTGTATTTCAGATTCTGATATGTTAAAAGGAAGAAAGTAGATTCAACCAAGGCTCCCCAATGCTATTCCTTGGTGGATTCCAAATGGCTACATGAAACTTACCTGCGGAGTTGCTAACAAGACAGATGCCAGACCTCTGCTTTCTAAGAACTTAATTTAGTAGGTCTAGTGGGAAGTCAAGAAGGAAAGAATATTAACAGCAGGTCAGACTGATTTTATTGCTATGAATGCCCTTACTAGAGATTCTAGATTTAATGTGTTATCTCTTGTAGCTGAAGGTAGCTCTAATATTGCTTGTTTAGTTGAGGTACTCAACATGGCCTGTAGTCACTAAGGCTGAGATGTCAGCATTTTTCTGGTTAATATGTCTCACATCTAAAAAGATAGGAATGTTGGAGATTTATCACACGAGGTTAAAAATATTCCCCCAAAGAGGGCTCAGAGGGTAGTTCTTTGCCTAGGTGTTGAGATAAGCCTAAGTGAGAATAACACCAGCATTCTTGAAAATTTTATGGTCGCTGTCTTCTGCCATTTGGGTATATTGGGAGAAGCACCACTGAGATGGGCTCCCTGATTTCATTAGGGGTGATGGTGTCCTGAAGGAGTAGAGGCCAAGCTGAACTTGGCCAGGCTGCCAGAGTCAAGGTGGACACTTTCCCCGCAGGATGAGGTGATCATCGTTCACCTGCAGGGATCTTTGATCAGAGTGTCCTAGGAATGAAATAGATGAGCAGCTTATTAGATATCCTTGAGTTGTATCACAGAAAACCCTCCGCGTCTTGTGGCCAGAAGCCTAAAGTGAATTGTTGTCCCAATGGAGAGTTTCAGCCTTGCATTTAATTTCCACATCCAAGCCAGTTCACAGAGCTGATGTCCCCACCGAATAGGAGGCCAGGTCCTACAAGTGGATAGTCTGTCAGTGTATGTCTTCCTCTAAGGAAGGGGGATGGGAAAACTCAGACCTTTTAGGCATGACTAGACATTGACTTTGGAATTGATGCTATCTCTGGGAACCCACTGTTCAACATTTCTGAAATGAAACTACTGATCTCATATGCCCCCAGATCCATCTCGTCATCCTTCCACCTGCTCAGGCCAAAAGCCTGGAGTCATCTTGGACACACGTCTTTCCTTCACATTCCTCATCTAATCCATAAGCCATCTGTTGGCCTATCTTCAGAACATATCCTGATTTAGGTCACCTCTGTCCCACCCTACTCCTACCACCTTAGGCCAAAGGCTGTCCTCTCTTGCCAGCATTCCTGCAATAGCCTCCAGGGCTCCCTCCTAACCTCAGCCCACCCAGCAGAGATCAATCCTTTCAAAGTGGAAGTTAATCACCAAGTCACTTCCAACCCAAATTCTTGAAAGAGGCTCCTCCTCTTTTCACTGGAGTGAGACCCAATGCACCCAAAGGCTTACAAGGCTTTTCCTGACCTGGATCTTATCTCTGGCTGTCCTCCCTCTCACCCACCCTGCCACAGATACTCTGGCCTCCTGGTCTGCTCCTTGAACACACGACCATGTCTACCTTTGGGCTTTGACCCTCTGCCTGGAATGCCTTACCTTTAGCTCTCAGCTTTGCTAACTCCTCCTCCTTTAAGACTTTGCTAAACTCTTGCCCCAATAAAATCTCCCCTGACCACTTCATTGAATAAGTCAGCCAGCATCTTTTGTAGCGTTCCCAACATGTCTGCCATGCTCTACTTTTCCTTTGCATCTTCTTTTTGGTTTGTTTTTTAACTTAACAATTCTATCATACTAAATGACTTATTTGTTCATGCTCATACATGTCTCCCCAACTAGAATGTAAGTTCACTGAGGGTGGAGACCTTTATTTTGTTCACGGATGTGTTCCCAGCACCTGGCATGGGGCCAAAGACTTAGTGGGTTTCTCAATACATTGTTTCATGAATGGATTTTGAAGAAACCATGGAGGGACTGGGAGCGGGGGCTTGAGAAGTTCTCTTGAGGGTCTTGGGACTGGAGTGATGCAAGCTCCAGGTCCTGAAAGCCTTCCAAAACCATAGAATTTACAAGTTGAATTTTGGGAAGTTTGTCAGAAATATCAGGACATTTTATTTTATTTATTTATTTACTTATTTTTAGGGAATCTCTATTTAAAAAAAAATTTATTATTAACATATAATGTATTATTAGCCCCAGGGGTACAGGTCTGTGAATCGCCAGGTTTACACACTTCACAGCACTCACCATAGCACATACCTTCCCCAATGTACATAACCCAACCACCCTCTCCCTACCCCCCTTCCCCTGGCAAACCTCAGTTTGTTTTGTGAGATTAAGAGTCTCCTATGGTTCTTCTCCCTTCCGATCCCAACTTGTTTCATTTATTCCCTTCCTACCCCCAAGCCCCCCACATTGCTTCTCAACTTCCTCATATCAGGGAGATCATATGATAGTTGTCTTTCTCTGATTGACTTATTTCGCTAAGCATAATATCCTCTAGTTCCATTGACGTCATCGTCGCAAATGGCAAGATTTCATTTCTTTTGATGGCTGCATAGTATTTCATTATATATATACCACATCTTCTTTATCTTTTCATCTGTTGATGGACACCTAGGTTCTTTCCATAGTTTGGCTATTGTGGACATTGCTGCTATAAACACTCGGGTGCCCCTTCAAATCACTGCATTTGTATCTTTAGAGTAAATACCCAGTAATGTGATTGCTGGGTCATAGGGTAGATCTATTTTCAACTTTTTGAGGAAACTCCATATTGTTTTCCAGAGTGGCTGCACCAGCTTGCATTCCCACCAACAGTGTAGGAGGGTTCCCCTTTCTCCGCATCCTCACCAGCATCTGTCATTCCCTGACTTGTTAATTTTAGCCATTCTGACTGGTGTGAGGTGGTATCTCATTGCGGTTTTGATTTGTATTTCCCTGATGCCGAGTGATGTGGAGCACTTTTTCATGTATCTGTTGGCCATCTGGATGTCTTCTTTGCAGAAATGTCCGTTTATGTCCTCTGCCCATTTCTTGATTGGATTATTTGTTCTTTGGGTGTTGAGTTTGATAAGTTCTTTCTAGATTTTGGATACTAGCCCTTTATCTGATATGTTGTTTGCAAATATCTTCTCCCACTCTGTCAGTTGTCTTCTGGTTTTGTTAACTGTTTCCTTTGCTGTGCAAAAGCTTTTGAACTTGATGAAGTCCAAATAGTTCATTTTTGCCATTGCTTTCCTTGCCTTTGGTGATGTTCCTAGCAAGAAGTTGCTGTGGCTGAGGTCAAAGAGGTTGCTGCCTGTGTTCTCCTCAAGGATTTTGATGGATTCCTTTCTCACATTGAGGTCTTTCACCTGTTTTGAGTCTATTTTTATGTCTGGTGTAAGGAAATGGTCCAGTTTCATTCTTCTGCATGTGGATGTCTTATTTTCCCAGCACCATTTGTTAAGGAAACTTTCCCCCAGCCCCCATTGCACATTCTTTCCTGCTTTGTTGAAGATTAGTTGACCACAGAGTTGAGGGTCCATTTCTGGGCTCTCTATTCTGTTCCATTGATCTATGTGTCTGTTTTTGCCCCAGTACCATACTGTCTTGATGATTGCAGCTTTGTAATAGAGCTTGAAGTCTGGAATTGTGATGCCACCAACTTTGGTTTTCTTTTTCAACATTCCTCTGGCTATTCGGGGTCTTTTCTGGTTCCATACAGATTTTAGGATTATTTGTTCCATTTCTTTGAAAAAAGTTGATGGTATTTTTTTAAGATTTTATTTATTTATTTGACACAGAGAGAGATCACAAGTAGGCAGAGAGGTAGGCAGAGGGGGTGGGGGGAAGCAGGCTCCCTGCTCAGCAGAGAGCCCGATGTGGGGCTTGATCCCAGGACCCTGAGATCATGACCTGAGCTGAAAGCAGAGGCCTAACCTACTGAGGCACCCAGACACCCCACAGGGGGATTGCATTAAATATGTAAATTGCTCTAGGTAACATAGACCTTTTCACAATATTTGTTCTTCCTGGGGTGGCTGGGTGGCTCAGTCAGATAAGCTGCTGCCTTCAGCTCAGGTCATGATCCCATCAAGTCCCGCATCAAGCTCCTTGCTTGGTGGGGAGCCTGCTTCTCTCTCTGCCTCTGCCTGCCACTCTGCCTGCTTGTGCTCTTTCTCTCTGATGAATAAATAAATAAATAAATAAAATCTTAAAAAAAATATTTGTTCTTCCAATCCATGAGCATGGAATGCTTTTCCACTTCTTTCTGTCTTCCTCAATTTTTTTCATGAGTGTTCTAGAGTTTTCTGAGTACAGATTCTTTGCCTCTTTGATTAGATTTATTCCTAGGTATCTTGTGATTTGGGGTGCAATTGTAAATGGGATCAACTCCTCAATTTCTCTTTCTTCTGTCTTGTTGTTGGTGTAGAAATGCAACTGATTTCTGTGCATTGATTTTACATCCTGACACTTTACTGAATTCCTATATGGGTTCTAGCAGCTTTAGAATGGAGTCTCTTGGGTTTTCCACATAAAATATCATATCATCTGCAAAGAGTGAGAGTTTGACTTCTTCTTTGCTGATTCAGATGTCCTTTATTTCTTTTTGTTGTCTGATTGCTGACATAGTGCTTCTAGCACTATGTAGAATAGCAGTGGTGATAGTGGACATCCCTGCCATGTTCCTGACCTTAGGGGTAAAGCTCTCTGTTATTTGCTGTGGGTTTTTCATAGATGGCTTTGATGATGTTGAGGTATGTACCCTCTATCACTACACTGTGAAGAGTTTTGATCAAGAAAGGATGCTGTACTTTTCAAATGCTTTTTCAGCATCTATTGAGAGTATCATATGGTTCTTGTTCTTCCTTTTATTAATGTGTTGTATCAACTGATTGATTTGCTAGTGTTGAACCAACCTGGCATCCCAGGAATAAATCCCACTTGATCGTGGTGAATTATCCTTTTAATGTCCTGTTGGATCCTATTGACTAGTATTTTGGTGAGAATTTTTGCATCCATATTCATCAGGGACACTGGTCTGAAATTCTCCTTTTTGATGGAGTCTTTGTCTGGGTTTGGAATCAAGGTAATGCTGGCCTCATAAAATGAGTTTGGAAGTTTTCCTTCCATTTTTTTTTTTTTTGGAACAGTTTCAAAAGAATAGATATTAATTCTTCTTTAAATGTATTAATTCTCCTTTAAATGTTTGGCAGAATTCCCTGGGAAACCATGTGGCTCTGGGCTCTTGTTGTTGGGAGATTTTTGATGACTGCTTTAATTTGCTTACTGGTTATGGGTCTATCTTCCCCACAATCTGAAGGCGGCTTCTGAGCAGCTTCTCCAACACAGCTTTCTACTTATCGAGTTTTAGACACCTTTTCCCACGTCTTCCCTTCAACATTTGCTCTGCAAATGAATATTAAGCACCCGCTAGTTCTAGAGCCTTGATAATTTTTAAAATGCCTTCCCTATAGAGTGGGATTAAATCTTTTCTCCATAAAGGACCTAGACCCTGAGTGGTCTGCTCCCCTCGGCCTCCTGCGGTTCCAGCCGTAGTTAAGGAGGCCAAGCCTGCCAGCCTTAGCGATCTGGAAGGGACTGGTAGTCAGGAGCCTAGACCAAGCCCGCTCTACCGCATCTGTGGTCAGTTGCTTACTTCTTAGAGACTGCCCCCCAGTGAGCCTCTGAGATTAGGCGAGCTTGGCACTGAGACAAAGGCCACAGTGAGCGTTTTGTTTCCAAATTACCCCACTCTACCCTCCAATGTCTAGAGGAGGCACAGCGGTTCAGTCCAGGGGATGTACAGGCTCAGACTGCTGAGAGGTTTCCCAGGGACGCGCACAGGGCCGCTGGCACTGGAGCGAAGTATTCCAGGCGCATCCACTAGAGGGCAGGCTTCACCCTCCAAGAAGCCTTCCCCATTCACGTTCACCTACGGACTCTCCCGTCCGAGCTCCAAAAGCCCCAGGGTCCACGCCGCTGCCTGGCATTACTCTGCACTCCCCGGACGACCTCAGCGCTGCTGTCTCCCTGCTGCCCACTCCGATAGTTATTTACCCTGATGCATGGTGCTTTGCAATACCAGTGAACCGGTAAGAGCAGTAATTCCTTCATTTATATTTTCTCCGGCAGTTTGTGAAGTATCTTCACATACATTATTCTCATTTGGTTTACAAAGCAACTTGAAAAAATAATTTATTTTATGGCCGCCTTTTAGAAGAGGTAACAGGCTCACAGAGTGAAGCGGCTACACTTAGTAAAGTCACATAGTGAGTTTCTGGTGCGGCTGTCTTTGACATCTCCTGGGTACCTGCTCTATGCCATGGGTGGTGTACAAGCTGCCTTGTAATTGGTTTAATTCTGCAGTAATTGCGACCATGAAGTACTGACAGTAGGGGATGGACAAGCAGATCACTGGACCATGGAGAGCTTATTAAGGATACGGTTCAAATCTCCCATGTTCTTACAGAATTTTAGTTTGTTTATTGGTCTATCAGTTACTAAGATTGGTGTGTTAATAAAGCCCATGAGGGGACGGTGGCTTTGTCCAGTTCTCTCTGTGGCATTTTTTTTTTTAAGATTTTATTTATTTATTTGACAGAGATCACAAGGAGGCAGAGAGGCAGGCAGAGAGAGAGGAAGGGACGCAGGCTCCCTGAGGAGCAGAGAGCCCAATGTGGGGCTCCATCCCAGGACCCTGGGACCATGACCCGAGCTGAAGGCAGAGGCTTTAACCCACTGAGCCACCCAGGCGCCCACTCTGTGGCATTTTGAGGCTATGGTATTAGGTGCATACCAGTTTAGAAATGTTCTCTTTCGCCCCCTCTGCTGAACTGAACTTCATCATTATATAATGACCCTCTTTATCTCTAGTGATGCTTTTTGCCTTAATATTGCTTTTATTTATTTATTTAACCTAGTATTTCTCTTCCCCAACTTTGTCAGTCTGTGTTCTGATCTTTATTTATTTTTAAAGATTTTATTTATTTATTTGACACAGAGAGAGAGGTCATAAGTAAGCAGAGCAGCAGGCAGAGAGAGAGGGGGAAGCAGGCTCCCCACTGAGCAGAGAGCCCGATGCGGGGCTCAATCCCATGACCCTGAGATCATGACCTGAGCTGAAGGCAGAGGCTTAACCCACTGAGCCACCTAGGCGCCCCTGTGTTCTGATCTTTTGATGTGCCTTTTGTAAACAGAACATGATTGGATTTTGTTCTTCTATTTGGCCTGACATCCTTATTTCTAAACTCATTCATTGAGATTAATTTATTTTTATTTACTTTTCTCATCTTGGAATGTACATGGTAGTTTTGTATTTCTCCCCCCCTCTCTTTATTTTTCTAAAAATTAGCAGGGGAATCTGCTTAAGGTTCTCTCCCTCTCTCTCCCCCTCTGTCCCACCCCCTGCTCATGCACTCACTCTATCAAATAAATAAACAAATCTTTAAAAAAAATTTTTAATGATTTTATTCATTTATTTGATAGAGAGGAGGAAGGAGAAGGACAGGAGGAGGAAGCGGCAGTCTCCCTGCTGAGCAGATAGCCTGATGCGGGACTCGATTCCAGGACCTTGAGATCGTGACCTGAGCCTAAGGCAGAGGCTTTAACCACTGAGCCACCCAGGCGCCCCCCAAATTATGAATTCTTAAAGGAAATTTTATTTCCCCCTTTTCCCAGGGCCAAAAGTGATTCAAGCAAGTTTTAACTGTCCTCCCTTCTGGGTGCCAGTGTTTGTCTCGTACCAGCCCTTGTGCTGTGGTTATCCTTTGGGGTCTCCTATCAGTGTTCCCATCTTGGAGAGGCCCTGGAAATTCTCTGTATCCTATGTCCTATGCAGACAGGGAAGGAGGGTGTGATGCTGTCTAGGTGTTGGCAGGCTCCCTGAGGGTTAAAAACAATTTGGGTATTTACTTTCCTCTCCACTTCATTTTGGGGGTTGGCACACTCATAACTTTCATGGCAACTCTAGCAGCATAGTAAAAAAGAATAAAAAAAAAAAACCAACCCTCCTTTATACAACATTTTAATTTTTTTCA
>NW_022631702.1:0-33798 GCF_010015895.1 Lontra canadensis
AAATCCACAGAAGCTAGTGGAGCAGCAGGCCATGGTCAGGACTTGGGATGAGAGTTGGGTTGCTAAGAGGTTTTTGAGCTTTGGCTGCACCTTCTACAGCTGGCTTTTTATATATTTCCTAGAGCTGCATATTTCCTTGACATTCAACATTGTTCCTTAATACCATTTGCAAAGTCAGTCTCTGATTGGCTGATCCCTGAGTTGTTTAGAAAGTTATTAATAGCATTTCAATAACCTGCTTTGGTCATTATTCAATTAAGTCTCATTGTATTTCTTCTTTGCCCTCTGGATCATTATGGAAGCCAATCAGAGCAACACCTCTTTATGTGAATCATATGAGAGACTAGAGTTGGGCCAACCCTGGCTTGCTTTGTCATACTTGTCCTATGTTAACCTTTAGGCTGAGTTTGTCTAAACTGAGCATTTTCTTTCTAAGTGGTCACTTGGGACCAGGACTTCATAAATAGAATTTGTTCAGATTTGGAATGATTAACATTAGTGCCATCAAGACATGAGCTATCTAAATGAATCAGCATCCAAAAGCACTATGGCTTTCTAGGATCTGTCTGTGCAAGTTAGAGGATACTAAGAGCTCTAATCAGTATTTTTACCTTTATCCATCCAATGGATTTTACCTTTATCCATTTCCAGTTGAAATCCTTAATGACTTTTGCTGGTAGATTGTTTTCTCACTCTACTAATTAAAAATGTATGCTAGTAATGAATACATGTTTTAAACAAGTCAAACAAGTACACAGGCATATGAAGAAATTTAATATTTTTCCTCTCTTCCCCAAAACACCCATCCCTTCCAAAACTAGTACTTCAGAAATAATAAATATTAACAGTTGGGTACATATTCTTTGACACCTTTTCCCCTGCTTTTGCAGACATAAACCAGCATAGATAGATAGATAAAAAGATTGTTCATCTAGTTAAGTAAAATTTGGGGTCTATATGTATTTTTAAAAAGTTTTAATTATAATAATATAATATAAAATTTACCATCTTAACCATTTAAGTGTACTGTTCACTAGTGTGAAGTACATTCACATTGGTGTGCAATCTCTAGAACTCTTTTTTACCTCCCAAACTGAAACTCTTTGTCCGTTAAAGAACAACCTTTCCATTCTGTCCTCCCTAGGCCTTTGGTAACCACTTTTTCACTCTTTGTATTGATGAATTTGACCAAACTAGGTGTCTCCTGTAAGTGGAATCATACATACATCTTTTTAATGAATGGCTTACTTCACTTAGCATACTGTCCTCAAGATTCATCCATGTTTAGAATGTATCAGAATTTCCTTCCTCTTTTAGGCTGAATAATATTCCATTGTATGTATACAGCATGATTTGTTTGTCCATTAATCCACTGATGGACACTGGGCCCGTTTCCAACCTTTTGGGTATTATGATTAATATAACCATGAATGTAGGTGTACAAATATCTCTTTAAGATCATACTCTCAATTCTTTTGGCTATATTCCTAGAAGTGGAATTGCTAGATCACATGGTAATACTGTTTTCAGTTTTTTGGGTAACTGCCATACTGTGTCCCATGTGGCTGCACATTTTCACCAACAGTGGAATTTCTTCACATCCTTGCCAACACTCTTTGGGTTTTTTGAGTGTAGGGATTCTAGTGGGTATGATTATATATCATTGTTGTTTTGATTTGCATTTTTATAATGACCATTGATATGAAACCTTTTTTCAAGTGCTTGTTGGCTGTTTATCTTTTTTGGAGAAATGTCCATTCATGTCCTTTGCCCAATTTTTAATTGATGTTGAGTTGTAGGACTTCTTCATATATTCTAGATATTAGCTTCGTATCAGATATATGATTTGCAAATCTTTGTCCCATTCTCTAGATTGAATTTTCATTTTGTTCATTGGTCCTGTGATGCACAGAAGTTTTTAATTTTGATATAGTTCAGTATCTGTGTTTTTAATTTTTGTTCTATATGTTTTTGGTATCATATCCAAGAAATCACTGCCAAATCCAGTGTCATGGAAAACACATGTCTCCCTGTGTTTTCTTCTAAGAGTTTTACAGTTTTATCTCCTAACTTTAGGTTTTAAAACCTGTCTTCAGTTAATTTTTGTGTATGGTGTGATGTAAGAGCCCACCTTCATTGTTTTGCATATGGATATCCACTTTTCCCAGCACCATTTGTTGAAAAGACTGTCCTTTCTCACAAGGATCTTGTGAATGAACTTGACACTCCTGTTGAAAATTATTTGAATGTATATGTAAGGTTTCTTTCTAGGCTCTTTCTTTTATTCCATTTGTCTATATGACTGCCTTTATGCCAGTACCATGCTGTTTGGATTACTGTAGCTTTGTAATCTAGTTGAAATCAGGAAGTATGATGCCTCCAGCTTTGTGCCTCTTTCTCAAGATTGATTTGGCTATTGAGAGTCTTTTGTAGTTCCATACAGATTTTCAGATTTTTTTTTTCTATTTCTGTGAAAAATACCATTGGAATTTTTATAGGGATTGTAGTGAATCTGTAAATTGCTTTGAGTAGTATGACATTTTAACAGTACTGATTCTCCTAATTCATGAGCATGGAATACCTTTTCATTTTTTTGTACCTTCTTTAATTTCTTTCAACAATGTCTTTTAGTTTTCAGTATACGGATCTTTCATCTCCTTGGTTAAATTTACTCCTAAGTATTTTATTCTTTTTTGATGCTATTATAAATGGAATTTTTTCTTAATTTTTCTTTCTTTTTTTGATTTATCTTTATTATTATTATTATTATTATTATTTTTAGAGAAAGAGAATGAGAGGGAGAGCAGCAGAGAGAGGGAGAGGGAGTGAGAGAGAACCTTAGGCAAGCTTCATGCCCATTGTGGGGCCTGATGTAAGGCTTATTCTCACGACCCTGAGATCATGACCTGAGCCAGAATCAAGAATTTGACAGTTAACTAAGCCACCCAGGCCCCCCTTAATTTTTCTCTTATAGACTGTTGTTAGTATATAGAAATGCAGCTGATTTTTTTAATATTTTGCAACTCTACTGAATTTGTTGATTAGTTCTAAACATTTTCTTTCTTTCTTTCTTTCTTTCTTTCTTTCTTTCTGGTGGAGTCTTTGGGGTTTTCTATATATCATATCATGTCATCTGCAAGTAGAGACAGTTTTACTTTTTTCTTATTTGGATGCTGTTTACTTCTTTTACTTGTCTAATTGCTTTAGCTGGGACTTCCAGTACGATGAGAAATAGAATAGATAAAAGTGGGCACCCTTCTCTTTTTCTTAATCTTAGAGGAAAAGCTTTCAGTCTTTTACCACTGTGTATGATATTAGTGTGGGCTTTCATATATGGCTTTTACCAGGCTGATGTACTTTCCTTCTATTCCTAGTTTGTTGAGTGTTTTTGTTTTCTGTTTTTTTTTTTTTAATTATGAAAGCATGTTGAATTTCATCACTCTTTCTCCATCTATTGAGATAATCATGTGTTTCCCCCCCCTTTGTTCTGTTATGTGATGTATTATATTCATTGTTTTTTTTTTGTGTGTGTGTGTCTGTTGAATCATCCTTGCATTCTAGGATAAAATCCCACTAGGTTGTGGTATGTAATCTTTTCAATGTACTGTTGAATTCTGTTTGGTGGTATTTTATTGAGGACTATTGTATCAATATTCATCAGGGATATTGGTCTCTAGTTTTATCTTCTGTAGTGTCTTTGGCTTTGGTATCAGGGTAATGCTAGCCTCATAGAGTGAGTTTGGAAGTGTTCCCTCTTTAATTTGTTAGAAGAGTTAGAGGATGATTGATTTTTAACTTTTCTTTAAACGTTTGGTGAAATTTACCAGTGAAGCTTCTGGTACTGGGATTTTATTTGTTGGGAAGTTTTTTTATTACTGATTTAATCTCCTCACTAAATCTGTTTAGATTTTCTATTTCTTCATGATTCAGTTTTGATACATTATGTGATTCTAGGAATTTATCCATTTTATCTAGCTTATCTAATTTTTTAGCCTATCCCATATGTATTAGTTATTCTTTTAAATAGCTATGCACTATTCCAGAGTTTGATCATACCACAGTCTATTCAGTCATCCCCCAATTGACAAATCCACAAATATTTTTGTTTGTGCTTTTGAATTAAAGAGATCATAGAATTTTAAGCTAAAAGGGACTTTAAAGGAGTCCAGCTTTAGGTGATTATGAGAACTAAATTAAGCTAATAGAACTAAACAGGCTTCTCAAACAGGTTCTACCATCAAGTGTATTCTGTGACCTCAGAATACTTAATCCCCCTGAACATTGTTTTATTCATCTGTAAAATGAGATGATCTCTCAGACACTCCAGGGCTAAAATTGTATAATTGCTCTTCCAGATCATTCATTCCTTAAGGGCATGATCTGCTATGTCTGATTCATTTCGGTATTCTACATAGTGCCTTCTGCACAATCTTGAATATAGGCACTCAGTAAAGGCTTGTTGAATCAAGGAAGGAATGAATGATTGGCAGTGTATTGTAATGATAAGTAGCCAAATTTGCATTTTACCCAAGTCACCTATCATTTTATTTTATACTTTTTTCTCAGCAGGAGCTCTTAAGTAGTGATACCTGAACGTGGTCAGTAGTTAAAGAAACAAGAGGACAAAACATGTTTCCATTTTTGTTCTGTTGTTCAAGGGTGTCTTCTGGGTTGGATCAGGTCTCTAGAAGAAATGTCGGGGAAACTGATTCTTTGCTTACATGTTATCTTTTACTCATGCTTTCTAATTTCTTGACTTTCATTAACTCTTTAATGAATAAAGTATTGTAATTTTGTAATTTTGACCAAAGTAATATTTTTTTTAAGATTTTATTTATTCATTTGACAGAGTGAGACACAACAAGAGAGGGAACACAAGCAGGGGGAGTGGGAGAGGGAGAAGCAGGCTTCCTTTCTAGCAGGGAGCCCGATACGGGGCTCAATCCCCATACCCTGGGATCATGACCTGAGGTGAAGGCAGCCACTTAAGGACTGAGCCACCCAGGCGCCCCATTAACCAAAGCAATATTTTTAATGAAAAAGAATTATCTTCAGCTCCCTCCAGTTCTTTTTTTTTTTTTTAAAGATTTATTTATTTTAGAGGGAGAGGTGGAAGGGAAGAGGGGAAGAGAGAGTGGGAGAGAAGAAGCAGGGTGGAGGGGCCAAAGGAGAGGGAGAAAGAGGCCTATGTAGACTCTGAGCTAAGCCCAGAGCTTAGTCCCATGACCCCGAGATCACAACCTGAGCTGAAACCAAGAATCGGTTGCTCAACTGACTGAGCCAACCAGGAGCCCCTGGCTCCCTCCAGTTCTGAGTCCAAGAAAACACAAATTAATCTTGATCCTTGTCTGAAAACTACCCAGATTCATGAAGTATTTCCTAATGCTGTGTTTAAATCTGTGTGCATTCTGGTGTGCCGGGTTAGTGTCTGTCCTGAGCTTAGGTCAAGATCCCGGGGTCCTGGGATGGAGGCCTACATCAGGCTGGGAGCCTGCTTCTCCTTCTCTCTCTGCTTGCTGTTCCCCTTTCTTGTGCTCTCCTTCTCTGTCAAATAAATAAATAAATATGTATAAGTTCATTGTATGTATTTTTTTCATTCGTTGTGTATTATGTATGCATACATGTATATATATAATAAATGTATTTCTAAGTGAAAATTTTAAACCAAATTAGTTACATTATTATTTTCACTTTCAGTTTAGAAATGGGAAAAGTAAAATCCTCCATCTAACCAAAAGCATATTTCCTCAGAGAGCCTTCTGCAACTTGTCGCTTTCTTGCTTTACTCTGCAAGGCTATGTATAAATGGAAGAGTGTAATATATTAGCCTTATATTCCCATGGTTTGAAGATTGCCTGAAAGAGCATTCCTTTAACAGACTTAAAAAAAATACATCATATTCTGGCTCTGGATTCAGAGTTCCTGGCTTCTATAACTTTCTGGTTATAAAAGTACTTTATGAGGTCAGGATATGGAAATAGAGCCTGTGCCACTTCTGAGGCCCTTTATAACTGCCTTTACTCTATCTTTCTCTGGGGATTAACCCCATTAGATCTGGTAAAATTTCCTAGAAACCATTGTGGTATAGCAAAGGCAGACTAAAATCTTTTGTGACTTTTTATGAAATACGTATCACAAACACACTCAATGAAGAGAAAGAGATATGTTTGCTGCACCAAATAGATATAATTTAATAGGCGTTGGTATATTATTCCCCTTTCATAAAAAGTGCAGTTTGCAGAAAGGTGGAGTATAGGAGGTAAATATAGGACAGATGATTCTTCTGTGGCATCGGTGACACTGAGTCACAGAGTAGATTCAAATGTGTGCTGAAGCAATTTCTTGAGTTAAATTCATATTTTGGCAACGTCATTGGGGTGATCAAGGTCTTTCCGGAATTGAATGGAATTATATAAGTCTGTGAGGCCCAAATATTTGTTATCCCCCACAACAAAAACCAAATAAAAATTCAAGAATTTGTTAGCCATCCATGGGTGTTAGAAGAGATAATTCATGAATTGATTTGGTGGTTGAAACTTCAAATCAGAAATCAGCAGGCTTGCTTTTAGCAGGTGGGCTCACAGCAGGTGGGCTGGCAGCAGGTGGGCTGGCAGCAGTAACAGCAGCAGGCTGGGCGGCAGCAGGACTGTCCACAGTAGGATGGGCGGCAGCAGGGGGCCTGGGCATGGTGCAGCTGGCAGCAGGTTGGGGGCGTGCAGCTCACCACGCAGCAGGGGGGCAGGCAGGTGTCCTCCACGCGGCAGTCAGGGCGGCACCACCTGACTCGGCAGCTCACAGCTCCACAGCCACCTTCCTGGCCACCACCAGTGCCACAGCTGGTCCCACAGCAGCTGGGCTGGCAGCAGGTTGGCTGACAGGAGCTGGTCTGGCAACAGCTGGGCTGGCAGGAGCTGGTCTGGCAGCAGCTGGGCTGGCAGCAGCTGGGCTGGCAGCAGCTGGTCTGACAACAGCTGGGCTGGCAGCAGCTGGAGCCACAGTTCCCACTGGTGGTGCAGGTGGGAAATCCACAGAAGCTAGTGGAGCAGCAGGCCATGGTCAGGACTTGGGTTGAGAGTTGGGTTGCTAAGAGAAGTTTTTGAGTTTTGGTGGTGACTTCCACATCAGGCCTTTTATAAGCCTTGACTAGCTATGATTTACATAATTCTCAAAATCTCTTCCCTGTTTGTGTATAAATAATCTGCCTCTGAATAATAATTGCCCTATTCCTGAGTTATTTGTTCAACTTCTGAAAGCTTTTATAAGTTCATTTTATTTGGTCTTCAATTAAGATTCTTTACCACAGTCAAGTAGTCATTGGCGTTCCCTGGGTACATAACACATAATGCCCCATATTTGATAAAATTTGGTGATTACCCTAAGAATAATTGATGCCTCACTTTTAAGGAGTGTCGTATTACTCAGTGTTGACTGATAATCACACTCTTGGGTCTCACATGACAGTTTAATTCCCAGCAATGTGGTTCCAATGTCAACTACTGCCTCTTTATCTTTTTCATCTTCAATTTATGAAGCAAAGTGATCCAGCTGGCCAGAAAGGGATGCTTTTTTGGGGGACTGAGAAATGTGGATGAATTGTTACTAATCACAATTTCTGGAGCACTTTGGAGCTCAAATGGTTCTGACTGCTTTGCATGTATCAGTTCATTTAATTTTTACTGCAGTCATATGAGCCATGCCTATAGCTACTTCCATCATCCAAGTAAGGAAACTGAGCCTCAAGCAGATTTACGTCTCTTGCACAGGTTCACAGCAGCAAGTGGTGAATTTGAAATTTGAATCTACATCATCTGACTCCAGACTGAACTCTATTCAACCACTGCAGTCAGTACTCTGTTTTCCATGTAAGCAATTGTTGTAGAGAAAATCAAAGGGTAAAAGAAAGATGTAAAAATTTGTTCACTTTCAAACTTTTTAGAGTCCAGGGAAGAAAGGCAGAGCTTTGGATGAGTAATAACACTATTTATTTGGACTTATCTGGAAATTTTTGGTGTTTTTTTTTTTTAACTCCATAATAAGCATGTTTCGAGAAAAATCTCAAGTGCTTTTAAAAAGGTTAATCTATTTGACTTGAGACGTCATCTAAACTTTGGTATTCGGATGTCTTCTAGATTTAAACATCCTTAACTGCATAAAAATGACAGTGTATTAACACTGGAGCACATGACACACTATGGTGTGTTAGATCAGCAGCTTACAGTTTACTGTACATATTAGGAACTATTCCAATGCGTTGAAAGTTAATATAATTTGAATGAGACAACTGATGAGGGTGAAGATGAAGCTTTTGTGTAGGTACAATGAAAGGTGACCTGGCTTTCATTGAGTATGGATTATATTGTAGGGAAATGGAAGTTAAAATACCACATACAGAGTTTGAATCAGAATACCAAGTTTTAGTTCTGCTTCTCTAGAAATGACAGCTTTGAGTTAAGATCATAACTCTTCTCAAATCAGAATTAAGATGTTTTCAAATCCCACATCAAATGTGAGTTAAAAGGTATGTGAATTCTTTGCCTCCTCTCCTTAAGCAAATCTACCACACAGATTCTTTGATAAGCTGATTTTTTTTTTTTTTAACTTTGGATGTTTGGAACATGTAGATTTATCACCATTACAATCTCCCAGAGCTACTTCATTCATATTTAAATTCAGTAGAATCTTTTATTTTGACAAATAATAAATAATAAAAACATTTATCTCCCCTTGCAAAAATTCAGATGTTTGAGGAGTTGAAATACCTCCTGGTAAGGGCACTGGACATAGTGGTGTTGTCTTTTAGGTCTCCATTTCTGGCTTTTCTGGTGTGGCACTGTTTATAGCATCTCCCTTGTTGTAAAACTTAACTCAGTTTTCATGTTTCTGGTCTTTTGTTGCCCTCAGAGAATTATTAGGTGTTTTAGCTGGAGTTCTCCAGAGAAATAGAACCAGTAGGATAAATATAAAAATATGTAGGAAGAGATTTATTGTGAAGGATTGGTTCACACAAATAGGGAACCTGAGAAGTCCACCAAGAACAATGAAGTCTGAGGGCAGGAGAAGATGGATGTCCAGCTTAGGCCACAGAACAGCTGACCCTTTCTCTGCCTTTTTATTCTATTTGGGGTCTCAAAGGATTGGATGATACCCACCCACATTGCTGAAGGCCCAGGTTCTTTACTCATTCTACAGATTCATATACTAATTCCTTCTGTAAACACGTTCACAGACACACAGGAAAAATGTTCTACCAGCTATCTGGGGATTCCTTAAGCTAGTCAAGTTGTTAAATAAGATTAATCCATCACATAAGGTATGACACTTAAATTTGAGAATTCTGTTCTTCTGCCATAGACTAATCTGAATATTCTCTTATCTTCCTTAAGTAAGTCAAGAAAATAAAAATTATTTCCTTCTACCACTTAAATCTATTTCTTCTTGATTGGTTCTCATACAAATGGAGTAAGAAGTTATGGTCCTTTGTGATGTTTCACTGTGTAGATTTTTCAGACTTGTTTAAAGGCTGGAAATCCCCATCTGTGGTCTTCTTTGAGAAAAGAATGCCAGGAACTTTACATTTAAAAAAGTATTTTATTACTATGCATATTCTCTTTGGTTTTCATTTCTTCATTTAAGCAATGGGGCCCAGACCCAATAGTACCATTTGGAGAAAGGATGTGTTTGTCTCTTATTATTGAATATTTGCCTTCTGTTTATAGATACTAATATTTGAGTTATTTTTCTTTAAGAGATCAAGGTTCTGGGTTTTTTACTGTAAATTTTGGGGTGTCTCTCAATTCCTTAAAGTCCATTTTACTAATTCTTTAATTCAGCTGCCTCTACCTTACTTAGGTTCCTGAGTGATAAGACGTGGTTGATATACCAAAGAGTTGAACATCCCCAACTTTTTATTCTAAATCAAGTAATAAGATTTTTTCTCTGAATGTCAACCTGGCTCTTTCAGGTCTAACCTGAAGCCTTCTAAATCAAAGGTACATCAAACCTAAGTCTTCCTAATCTGTTGGAAGATAAGAGAGTGGTTTATGAGGGGCACAATATTGAACAAGTTTTAGACACATTGTGTATGAATATGTAGGTTTCCCCTGTTGGGGGGCTCTGTCCACTCAGAGGTTGGAGAATCTTCTTCACAAAAAGATGCTCAAGCTTAGTAAGCTGTGTATTCTTCAGACTATGTCTACCTAAAGGGGGTGACTTTTTCTAATTCTGGTGAAGTTGTGCTAGTGGAGACAGCATCCCTTTGACTTAGTTTTTGAGTTGAGGTGAAATTCACATAACATATATTAAACCATTTTAAAATGTACAATTGAGGGGCGCCTGGGTGGCTCAATGGGTTAAAGCCTCTGCCTTTGGCTTAGGTCATGATCCCAGGGTTCTGGGATGGAGCCCCACATTGGGCTCTCTGCTCAGCAGGGAGCCTGCTTCCTCCTCTCTCTGCCTGCCTCTCTGTCTACTTGTGACCGCTGTCTGTCAAATAAATAAATAAAATCTTTAAAAAAATGTACAATTGAGTGGCCTTTAGTGCATCCATAATGTTTTACAACCACCATTCCTGTCTCTAGTTTAGAAGCTTTTTCATTGCCTTAGAAGAATCCCTAATAATCTTGAGTAATCACTCCCCATCCCCCTTTATCTCCAGCCACTGGTTTACCACTTTGATTTTAAAATCAAAGATTTTATCCATTAAAAGGGAAGTTCTTATTACGAGGGTTTTTTTTTTTTTTAATTTTATCCTTGCTTCATTCTAGAACTCTGTCGGGAGATTAGAATAAGAATGGGCATGGTGAATGGATTAATGGATCGTGCTCCTTTAAATCCATTCCTGTAGTGAATATTTATTTTCTACTTAACAATACATGAAACAACTATATAGATGTTATAGAAACATTAGTTGGAATTCCCTTTCAACATTTTCCAAAGTATATTTTGAGGAATACTAGTGTTACAGGATGTCAGTTGGTAATAAATGAGTGGAAGATTCTCTAAATCAATTTGGGAGTAATAGTTATAGAGCTTTCTTTAATGTTCTAATGTGCTTTGTAAACCTTCAAGATGGTGAAAATATATGCAACGTATTTGACCATTGAACACTTTTTCCCTGTTGTGCATCTGAAGAGTCTGTCAGTGCATTGCCTATTTAGGAAATAATCTGTCCAATGCCTGGGAGAGATGTTGTAAGCAATGGAAGTCAGTTCTTTCATTTTCCAGGCTTTCTAAACTGGTGCTCAGGCAGGCAAAGGGTCTTGCTCAAGAATCCATGGATTCTTAGTTACAAAGTGGGGACAAGAACTCGGGATGTCTTTACATTTTATGCTGATATTTTGAAATCTTGTGTTTATTGTCTTTCCAATTATGTATTACCCTTTTATACCCTTGGTAATTCAAAGAATTGTACACAGAGTCATATGTGAATGAAATGAATAGATTTGGTAACACTTCAAGAAGCTAAATGACATAAAAATTCTTTTTTGTAAAGTTGATCTTCTGGAACACCTAGCCCACTGGTTGCACATGTGAGGACCTTGGAAAATAATTTCTAAATACTGATAGATTCTTTTAATCATACATTTTGGCTGCAGAATATTGGGCCATTTAATGTTAAAACAAAGGAAAACCATCTTTTAAAGACCTTTATAAAAGGACAAAAATAAAGACCAACCATACGGCCATACCACAGTTAGTAAGATTTTGAGAAATCCAAGTACCCCGATAGCAATAAAAAATTCCAATGAAAAGAAAGCTCCAACCATGACTTCATCACTGAAGAATAAAATTTTATTAAATCCCAAATCTAATGAGCTGTTGAACTATTTCAGATGATATTTATAGTAAAGTTTTACATATTCCTCTTAACCTTGCTGGACTTCTATTCATATCCAGGTTTATGAAATATTTTTGGTTTTGATTATAAATTCACATTTCAGGAAAATTATGTAGCCGTGTGACAAGAGTTCGCAAGCTGGGTTATGAGTATTGGAGCTCAGAAGTTTGTTGGGACTCTACATTGGCTCGTTTTGAAGTGCCAGTTTCTCAGGATTCCTTTAGAAGGTGTTCAGCAGGTGGGCTCACAACAGGTGGGCTGGCAGCAGCTGGGCTGGCAGCAGTAACAGCAGCAGGCTGGGCGGCAGCAGGACTGTCCACAGTAGGATGGGCGGCAGCAGGGGGCCTGGGCATGGTGCAGCTGGCAGCAGGTTGGGGGTGTGCAGCTCACCACGCAGCAGGGGGGCAGGCAGGTGTCCTCCACGCGGCAGTCAGGGCGGCACCACCTGACTCGGCAGCTCACAGCTCCACAGCCACCCTCCTGGCCACCACCAGTGCCACAGCTGGTTCCACAGCAGCTGGGCTGGCAGCAGGTTGGCTGACAGGAGCTGGTCTGGCAACAGCTGGGCTGGCAGGAGCTGGTCTGGCAGCAGCTGGGCTGGCAACAGCTGGGCTGACAACAGCTGGGCTGGCAGCAGCTGGAGCCACAGTTCCCACTGGTGGTACAGGTGGGAAATCCACAGAAGCTAGTGGAGCAGCAGGCCATGTCAGGAGCTCAGTTGACAGTTGGTTTGCTTGGTGAAGTTTCTGGGTTAGAGCTGCTTATTTCACTTGGGCCTTTTATAGGTCTTGGCCAGTTCCTGTGTTTTTGGTGGGCAGCATTTTTATCTTGTTACTCTTTAAACAAGCTTTTCCAGAGTCCTTTGATTGTTCAAATACTGAGTTATTTTAAATGCATCCCAGATTGGTTTTTCCTTATTGCTCAGCTAATGCTCACTAAATGTTTTTGTCCTTGGTAGAAATGTTGTTTCATTTCCAAACAATGCTATAATTTCTCCTCAAGTCTCAGCTTCCATTCTGCATTTATGATCATATCACCTGACAAAGTGACTCTCACTCATAAGATGATGTGAATTTTTAGGGTCATATTCACCAGACTCAAGTCTCCAGAGAAAAATTACTAACAACTGGTTGTCTTTTATGTAAGACTATCTTTGTATTTTTTGATTAATAAGATTATAGTCCCTACAGTCAGCCAGATAAAAACTCTGATAAACTTCACATTCATAGAAATTCATAGATTTTTTTCCAGGAATTGGACCTCTCCAATTTCCATGATCTCTCCTGAACTTCACACATTTAGACATCAGAATATACCACTGAGGAAGATCAGTAGAACAAAAATGGTTCTGTTCCAATTTATTGTGGATATTTTATTAGCATGAATTTAAAAGGTTAAAATTCATAGCCAATAATTAGGAAAATATCACACAAAATTTCAAGTATAATTTGTATTTCCCTATGAAAGGTAAAAATCACTGCTATGTAGATTATCTAGATGGTATTTTTTTAAAAGATTTTATTTATTTATTTGACAGAGAGATCACAAGTAGGCAGAGAGGCAGGCAGAGAGAGGAGGGGAAGCAGGCTCCCCACTGAGCAGAGAGCCCCATGTGGGGCTCCATCCCAGGACCCTGAGATCATGACTTGAGCTGAAGACAGAGGCTTAACCCCCTGAGCCACCCAGGCACCCCTAGACAGTATTTCTTAAAGGTGGGATTTTCCATTTTATGTAACTATACCATGTGCCCTGTGAAATTATATTAGGCCAAAGAGCATGACAATTGATTTTATGAAGGGGAATCAATAAAAGAAAAAGCAGGAGTTAGGAGATACTTTTTCTGGATTACAGTGTATATAAGGCAGGGTAGGAAATGAATGATCAAATATCATTCAATAGATATAAGTGCAAAGAGATTAAATATCCTTATACTTAAGATATAAGTGTAAAGGGATTGATGTTGTGGTATGGGCCATTTTTAATTTTCCCTGAGCTTCAGTCAATGTTAGAATATACTGTTAAATCTAGGAATGGCTATAATTTGGAGAGGTAAGTGATTTGCTCCATTTACAGAGTACATAACCAGAAATTTTGATGTAAATTACAGGAAAATAAATTTGAAACAATTTTGGTGGTTGTCAAAAGAAAGAATTTGTTGTCAAAAGATGAATGTGTAGGGTTACATGGGGGGAAATGAAAAAAAAAAGTGGTGACCAAAAAGAGCATATTATTGCTACTTGTGGTATTTTTATTCTTTCCTTCCAATCTTGAATAGGAGCACATAGTTAGTTATTTATGAGGTGGAAGAATTGGTTTGTGCAGTGATAGAATTACATTAAGATGTGATTCATGCCACTGTCAAGAAAGATGTTCATGTCATATGATAACCATAACTATAGGTATGAAGTTAAAAAGTGGTTGAAGGATTCATTAAATATCAGAGATAAAAAAATTAATAAATCACCTTGTCCAAATGTTTGATTGTATAGTTATAGAAACTGACATCATTAAAAAAAAAAAAGAAACTGACATCATTGTTTTTATAAGTAGCAAATGTTTATTAAGTCATCATTTATGCACATAGCAGTAAAGGGTTGTGCAGAAAGCAAGATTCAATCTGTCTCATATCTTGCTCTAGTGTACAAATCATTGTAGTATTGATAGGAGGGATGAATCAAGGGAAAGAGTCAAATATATTATCATCCATCCTCATAGTTTTAAGTTGGAACACTGATGTTGTGGTACAGACTGCTTTTAATTTCCTCTTGGCATTAGCTGATGTTAGTATACTACTGAGTCCAGGAGTGACTGCATTTTGGAGAGGTTAGTGACTTGCTTTATTCACATAGCACACAACAGAAGAGCTGGGTATAAAACTCCTACCTCTCCCTCCTGTATCAGTTCATTTTATTTTATATCATGCTGTTTTCCAGGATAAATAAATTATTAAAACTCTTTGTCTCCTATTAAGAAAATACTTTAAAAAAAGAAAATACTTTATAATAGCTCAGGAATAGAAATATTAGTAGTGAGCAGAAATGCTATGGAGTAGTAACTTTAATCACATAGTAAATAAGCATGAATATGTTCAGATTCTTTTAAGTGTCTTCTGGCCAGAAGGGTTTTCTCTAGAACCGCAATAACACATTTGATTTTTAATTGTTTCTTGTTTCCCACATTCATATTAGGTAACATACCTTGGGTTTCTATGTCTGCCATATTCTTTGTGTCTTCTTTATTCCGTGGCTATCATCTTAGTTAAGTTCTTACTGTGTATCACTTGGACCAGTACAATGGCCTCTTAATTTGTTTCTGTATAGCCATTATATGTCCAGACTTTGGAGTTCTTTTTTGATAAGCAGCTGCCATAAGAATCATCCTGTTACCCAATGCCTGTCATGCCATTCTCTTTTTCCAAGGCTTTCAACAGGTCCTTAGAATTTATTGCATTAAGGGCATACTCCTTTGGTTAGTATTCAAAGCATACGCATTTTCCAAATCTATTTTCCATTATTCCTTTGGGCTCTCTGCTCATTCTACATATGTCCAGTGTTCCCAGCCAAACTATCCTCTGAATAATCCCTCTCTATATACATTTGTGCACACTGTTACCAGTGTTGAGAATGCCATCTGCCCTTAGATCTGCATGCCAAAATCTTAACCCATATACAATGCTAGTTCCCTTTTCAGTCCTTCTTGTTCTCCCCAATCAATAGTGATTTCTCTATTGACATCAAAGTGTGTTGTACTTTTTTTTCATTTTGTAATTTTTACTTGCATTATTATGACTTTCATTTCTCTCCCTAGAAGTTTTTTAAATAGGGACACATTTTTAACTCAAGTTTAATTGCTGTTGCATACCATCTAGCCTGTGATTTGCCAATGTTAGGCAATCAGTACATTTTTAATTTAAATTTAATAAAAATAATTAGAATGAATAAGTAAAACCAAATATGTATTTGCTAGGCCAAAGAAGAGAAGTTTATTAGAAAACAAGCATGCCACAAGACCCAAGATCTACAGTGGGAAGAAGGGAGTTGATACTGTTACAAAGACTTGAGAACAGTCCAAGTCTTAAGAGATGAGCCTGGATTTCCATTCATCCTCTGGTTGGCTTGGACTTTGATGGTTCAGGGCAGGAGTTTTGGTAGGTAGAGATGGGAGTATGGCTTTTTTTTTTTTTTTTCCAGAAGGTTGATTGCTTGTTCTAGATGGTCAGTACACTTCTCAGCAGCAGGGGGAGGTCCTACAGGTGGTGCGGCAGGGGGCAGGCTGGCAGCAGGGGGGGCGGCAGCAGGGCGCCTGCACAGAGATGGGCTGGCAGCAGGTGGAGGCCCAGCAGCAGGGGCGGCAGACCACGGCCGTGCAGGACGTGGGGCAGCAGCTGATGGGGCGGCAGCAGCCCTCCTGCAGGCCACAGGGGTCACAGCAGACGGGGCGGCGGCAGGGCTCACAGATGGGGCGCGTGCAGCGGCAGGTGCAGGTCACGGGGCGGCACACGGTGGTCTGGCAGGACACGGGGCGGCAGCAGCAGGGGTCGCGGCAGCAGCAGGGCTGGCAGCAACCTCCTCCACAGCCCGAGGAGGAGCAGGTGGAGCCACAGCAGGAGCCGGACATGGTGATGTCTGGGGTTGTTTAGGGTTGGACTGGTGAGAGGATTTGGGTGTTGTCAGGTATGAATGTCTCTGTCCTACTCTGGGCCCTTTATATACCCTGGCCAGCTGCTGATGACACACCCCCCCCTTTATCTTTTGGCCAATTAAGTAGAATTTTGTTTTGACTAATGATTGCATTGCTTGTGACATACTCACGATCTCATTAGAGAACTCTTGTTTTCCTAAATATGGATCTATTCATGCTGTTCATCATCAAAATCTAAACCCTCACAGTCATTTGGGATAATAACAGCTCTTCATGTTTATGTTGGGTAGGTAGCACCTGATGAATGTTGGGGAAAATGGTCCTAAAGGAACTGCAAATTGTAAAAGAAACATATAGGGGTCTCTAGATCAGTGACTGGATCCTGACTTGACCCCCAGGAGATGCCCTGAGAAACCTGCATGTGAGTCAAACAGGTATTGGACATGTCCTTGGGTCTGGACTCCTTGGAAGTTTATTGACATATTACTTGATACAATAGAATGCATATACCTTGAATAAGACCGCAGTTCAGATAGTTTGTATGGGAAAGATAAAAGGTTACTTTTGTAAGTCAGTTAAGTTATTGACATAAAATATCCATGGTTGCATTTCATTTTTTCCCCTTCTTTTCTCTAGGTCAAGTTTGAGCGACTGTGGTCCTTCTGGCCACAGAATGTTGATATTTATTTCTGAGACGTGACTTTTTTTTATATTTGCCTTTCTTATATCTATGATAGAGAATTGTGTAACAAGAATTTTTGTCTTAATATCCTTGACATAGGCACTGTATGACTAAGTGGTAAGATGGAGGTTTTCAATCAGCATTGCAGACATAGATAATACATTGATCAGAGGAGGCATGTAGGAGGCTGCACAGGTGTTCTGTGATGACACTGCTTCTTAGGAAGTGTTGTTAGAGGCCCTTGGGGAGTTACATGGGGGAAGAAGTCTCATTACTTTTTAGCTTTTCCCCTTTTATTATTCACCAGACAGGATTTTTGGTCACTTTAGGATCATTCCCATCATTCAAAAGAATGTGCCTCAAGCCCCAGGAGCTAAAGATCCCCCAGTGAAATTTTAAACATAATTCTAAAACTTTAGAAGGAATGTAAACTGACTGAACATATAGTCATAATTGGGGAAACATAAGAGGGATACATAAGAGGGATAAATGAAGTGTGGTCTCATCAATGAAGACCTTTGATTCTCTCACATTTCATGTTCTTTCTCTTGTCTATGGACACACTTGACTTTTTTCCAAAGCAGCAACCAGGGCCAAGATAAAAACTCATGTATTCTACTCTTTCTTGTTCTTTTTCTTTTTCCCAGCTTTATTGAGATATAAGTGACATATAACATTTTGTAAGCTTAAAGTGTACATTGGGGTGATTTCATGCGTGTATATATTGAAAAATGTTTACCATGATAAAATTAGTCAACACATCCTTCACTGTACCCTATATAATTATCATTTTGTTATTGATTTTGTTTTTGTTATTGTTTTTATGGTTTTTGTTGTTATTGTTTTTATGATGAAAAGATTAAAGCTTAACTCTCACAGCAACTTTCAAATCTACAACATAGTATTGTGGTTTTTTTTTTAATTAAATTTTATTTTTTCAGTGTTCCAAGATTCATTGTTTATGCACCACACCCAGTGCTCCATGTATGCAATACATGCTCTCCTTAATATCTACCATCAGGCTCACCTATACCCCAATCCCCCTTCTTTCCAAAATGCTCAGTTTGTTTCTCAGAGTCCACAGTCTCTTATGGTGCGTCTCCCGCTCCGATTTCTCCCAATTCATTTTTCCTTTCCTTCTCCTAATGTCCTCCATGTTAATTCTTATGCTCCACAAGTAGGTGAAACCATATGATAACTGACTTTCTCTGCTTAACTTATTTCACTCAACATAATCTCCTCCAGTCCCATCCATGTGGATACAAAAGTTGGGTATTCATCTTTTCTGATGGCTGCGTAATAGTCCATTGTATATATGGACCATATCTTCTTTATCCATTTTTCTGTTGAAGGGCATCTTGGCTCTTTCCACAGTTCAGTGATTATGGCCATTGCTGCTATGAACATTGGGGTACAATGTTCTTTTTACTATATCTGTATCTTTGGGGTAAATACCCAGTAGCACAATTGCAGGATCATAGGATAGCTCTATTTTTAATTTCTTAAGGAATCTTCACACTGTTTTCCAAAGTGTCTGCATTAACTTGCATTTACACCAACACTGTGAGAGGGTTCCCCTTTCTCTACATCCTCTCCAACACTTCTTGTTTCCTGTCCTGTTAATGTTGGCCGTTCTAACTGGTGTAAAGTGGTATCTCAATATGGGTTTGATTTGAATTTCCCTGATGGCTAATGATGATGAACATTTTTTCATGGGTCTGCTAGCCATTTGTATGTCTTCTTTGGAGAAGTGTCTGTTCATGTCTTCTGCCCATTTTTTGACATAATTATCTGTTTTTTGGATGTTGAGATTGAGGAGTTCTTTATAGATCTTGGATATCAGCCCTTTGTCTGTAGTGTCATTTGCGAATATCTTCTCCCATTCTGTGGATTGCCTCTTTGTTTTGTTGACTGTTTCCTTTGTTGTACAGAAATTTTTGATCTTGACGAACTCCCAAAAGTTCATTTTCGCTTTTGTTTCCTTTGTCTTTGGAGACGTGCCTTGAAAGAAGTTGCTGTGGCCGATGTGGAAGAAGTTACTGCCTGTGTTCTCCTCTAGGATTTGTTAACTGTGGTCACTGTGCTGTCCATTATATCCCTGGTGTTCATCTTGTAACTGAAAGTCTGTATCATTTGACCAAAATCTCCCATTTCTCCTACTCCTCACCCCCTGACAACCACCTTTTCTCTGTTCTCTGTTTCTATGAATTCGATGTTTTTGATTCCACATGTGAGATCATACATTATTTGCCTTTCTCTGACTTACTGCACTTAGCGTAGTGCCCTCGAAGTCCATCCATGTTGTTACAAACGGCAAGATTTCCTTCTTTTTTTATGGTTCAGTAATACTTCATTATGTATGTATAAAACACAGTTATTCATGGGGCGCCTGGGTGGCTCAGTGGGTTAAAACCTCTGCCTTCGGCTCAGGTCGTGATCCCAGGGTGCTGGGATCGAGCCCCGCGTTGGGCTCTCTGCTCAGCAGGGAGTCTGCTTTACTCTCTCTCTCTGCCTGCCTCTCTGCCTACTTGTGATCACTGTCTGTCAAATAAATAAAATCTTTTAAAAAAACAGTTATTCCAAGACTTGGAATATACACACACATGGCATATATGTATTACTCATATATATATGCCGTGTGTGTGTGTATACATATATCTCATTTTCTATATGCATTCATCTATCATTTGACATTTAGATTGCTTCAGTGCCTTGGCTCTTGTGAACAATGCTGTAATGAAATGGGAATACAGAACCTCTTTGAGGTCGTGATTTTGTCTCCTTCAGATATATACCCAGAAGTGGGATTGCCTAGGTCATATGTTAGTTCTGTTTTTAATTTTTTGAGGAGTCTCCATACCATTTTCCATAGTAGTTTTACCAGTCTGTATTCTCACCAACAATACACCAAGGAAGGTTCCTTTTTCTCCACATCCTCACTAGCATTTGTTAGATCTTGTTATACTAGTTGCTCTAACAGGTATGATGATATCTCATTGTGGTTTTGATTTGCATTTCCCTGATAATTACTGATGTTGGGCACCTTGTTGGCCTCTGTATGTCTTCTTTGGGAAAATATCTATTCAGGTCCTCTGTCCATTTTTCAATCAAATTGGTTTTTTTTGTTTGTTTATTTGTTTGTTTTGCTTTTTGTTTTAATTTGTTATTTGTAGTCCCGCTTACTGATTTTTTTGTTTTTGTTGCCTGTGCTTAGCTCTTTTCAATGCACATTGTCTCATCAGTTTTTCATATTGTTGGGGGTTTTCATGATCACATTTTATGTAAAGGGAGCCTTTCAAGGATACATAAAACCTTAAGTTAACAAGACTAATTTCTCTACTCTGAACACTTTTGATCCAAAATCATTCCAAAGAGATTTTTTTCTTTCTCCTTTGTAAAGATCTACAGAAAGTCCGTGAGTCTCTCAGAAAGCAGTTCTAGTGTTAGTCTAAGATCCTCATCCCCAGCCCATATTCAAGCTTCATGTGCAGGCAGAGAAAATATGGGTCCAATTTCAGAAATTTGTGCCACAGAACTCTGTGATTTGACATTGGTGGCAAGCCACAGAGCATTTTTTAATGCCGCCTATCCTAAAACTAGGTAACCTTCACTGAAAACTTGGCCACTTATTGGCTGCGTGTCCTTGGGCCATGAAGGTTAATGATAGGACACACAGGTTGTTGTGACAGTAAATAAGCTATTATTTGTCACTTGCTAAGAACAGTGCCTGGCACTTAGTAACTGTCTTGTGTTTATTGAGTGAATATATTTTTAAAAAGTCATTTTCTGTGGGTGCCTTTATAACCTTTAACTTTTGAATTTAGAATAAAGGTGAGCATATTTGCTATGGCAAATGACCTGCTCTTTCAGTTAACACTCTATTCAGGTGATGCCTGCACCACTCTATTCAGTTACCACTCTATTCTATACCACAGAATATACACTAAAAAAGATAATCTATTGGAGAGTCTCATTAATAATGAAGTAAACAAATGAAGTAATAATGAAGTAAAATAAAAATGCCTGGAAGGAAGATATAGAGCTCCGTGTTTTTAACCCAGTTTCTCAAAGGGGAGTTAGGTTATTGTTGTAAAACCTATAAGAAGAATATGTGTCAGAATTGTGGATAGTGGCCTGAACTGTACTGAGAACCCCATGCAACACAGAGTGAGCTCTTAGAAAAACTTCCATTAAAAAAAAGCCTTAAAGCTGATTTAGACAGATTCCTGGTGGTGAAGGGCAACATATTTTGTATTACTAATGCTGAGGACTTTATTTAACACTATCATTTAATGTAACAGTATGATCAAATTTTAACATGGAAAATATTGTCTTATGTTCTTAATTCTCAATTGTCTATTCAAATGGACAAAAATAATTATACCTCTAATTTAAAACTGCTAACAATTAAAACAAATTTTAATTGGGATATATCAAATTACACACCTTATTTAAGCAGTTGAGATGATCCCAAAGAGTTAAAATACAAATCAATGTTTAATAATTTGATCATTTTAAAGGTATCAGAAAGTCCATCATATATGCCATAGTGATATTCTCTTCTATATATAATAAAATACTTCTTCTGAGTACAAATAGCTGCTAATTATCTGCTTTACATCCATTTAGACTCTGATAGGTAGGTTTTTAAAAGCAGAGCATAATCATGAGAAAGGTTCAAATATTTTTCCCAAAATAGATACAGGTTTTAGACAGTACATTCCATTAAAAGGAAAATATATGTTCATTTTAAAATTATGTAATTAAAAATTATAAAGAAGAAACTGAGTATTATCCCCAGTTACTCTTAGATTTTGTTGCATCATGTTTTAGGTAATTTTTTAGGCATAAACATACATAAACATGCAGAGTACATTTTCCTTACAGAATAGTTGACTATGTTACACCTTGTTTATTTCTGACTTAAAAATGACAAGATAATTGCACATGTTTCCTAGTAAGTTTACAATCTTCAACTATTTTTAACTACTTGACATTTCTTCTATATTTATATTGCTTGCAGTATGTACTATTTGACTTTTTTTCTTATTTATACTTCATCTCCCTAAATACGTTGTAACTTCTTTGAAGCAAGAGCCCTCTTTATTCTTTCATATTCTCTCAGTGTGGTCAGCTCAGTGTCTTGTTCATAGTAGATATTTAACAATGTGTAGACTGACAGTGATTGATTAATTTTCTTGGAAAATGCCATTACTGCCCAGTTCCTGAGCATAAAGGTGAGCAGTCTTGAGAGCCGATGTTGATTCAGTACCCACAAGACTTGACACCCTGAATAACACTCAAAATGACTACCAGATCTGTAACACATAGAAAGGAATTATCCGAAACCACAGTTATTCTTGTCCATAAAAGACCAAAGAGTTCCTCTGGGCAGAAGAACATGTCTCCTACCATACTGAGAGGAAGTGTTTGACTTTTAAGGGCTTAATGTCAGGGGGCATATGGTCTCCTGGATCTTTAATGAACATCAGTGATTATATTAGTAAGAAACTTACTTTATCTTTCATTACTCATTGCTCTTCAGCTTCACAAATGTGTTTGACCAGATGTTGCCTGAGGTTCTTTCCACCTCTAACACACTGGGTTTTCTAAGCTTGCCAACAGGTATCAGATCAGTGACGGAACCCTCATCAGCCGAGATGCAGCCTCCTTACTGGGTATTGTTCAAGGACATTTCCCAGATGTTTGGCATGTCTGGATTGTGAGCACACCTGACTCTCTGTGTGTGATGAAGATTTAGTTGTGCCCACCTTTCTCACTTGGTTACTGTGCCTTATAAATTCCACTTACAAGGATAATAAGGAAACGACCCAGACTTGGGTTATTTTAGAGAACAAGTTGAGAGGATTATTGTGCATCTTGCTTTGAATGTCTGTGGACAAAACAGACAGAACCTACTAAAAGAAAGTATCACAAAGACCATGATTTCTATGCTGGAAATACTAAGTTTATTAGGAAACAGATGACATGATTGAGGAGTTAGACAGGGTTCCTGGGAGGACAGGGTACTCTTCATGAGTAGTCAGACTGAAAAGGGGGTTCCAGTGCTTACTCCAAGCTAGGGTGAAGAGATACAAAACGGACTTCTCAGAAAAGGTGTGCTGTTCTGTCATGAAGAGCAGGATGGATGGACCCCATCTTCTACTGGGGACCATCAGTAATTGATGCACTGCTCAGCAGCAAGGGGAGGTCCTGCAGGTGGTACGGCAGGGGGCAGGCTGGCAGCAGGGGGGGCGGCAGCAGGGTGCCTGCACAGAGATGGGCTGGCAGCAGGTGGAGGCCCAGCAGCAGGGGCGGCAGACCACGGCCGTGCAGGACGTGGGGCAGCAGCTGATGGGGCGGCAGCAGCCCTCCTGCAGGCCACAGGGGTCACAGCAGACGGGGCGGTGGCAGGGCTCACAGATGGGGCGCGTGCAGCGGCAGGTGCAGGTCACGGGGCGGCACACGGTGGTCTGGCAGGACACGGGGCGGCAGCAGCAGGGGTCGCGGCAGCAGCAGGGCTGGCAGCAGGGCTGGCAGCAACCTCCTCCACAGCCCGAGGAGGAGCAGGTGGAGCCGCAGCAGGAGCCGGACATGGTGATGTCTGGGGTTGGTTAGGGTTGGACTGGTGAGAGGATTTGGGTGTTGTCAGATGTGAATATCTTTGTCCTACTCTGGGCCCTTTATATACCCTGGCCAGCTGCTGATGACCCCCAGGACACATGATCATTTCCTTGTTTGTGTTTAATTTTTCTGAAATGACACTGAAAGTTTAGCAAGATCCCTAGACACTTTTTTTTTTAAGTGCTCAGGTACTCGTGAAAGACCATTTGCTTTCCTTATTTAATGAAGACCCATTATATTTTGCTATTTATGGTTCGAATATGAACTTAATGACCCTAACTTCAAAGTTTCCAATTATCTTCATAATTCAGTGATGTTTTACCAATTGATGTTTTGATGACACAGAGTAGCTGTCATGCTCTTACTAATAGTGGAAGTGAATTCCCCAAGTTGTGAGTGTCTGTTTCCGCTGCTAAGCTTCCTGGACAAAACAAGTTCAGGAAAATAATAAAGGACTATTTTAAAAGTCATGGTATCTCAGTAAAAGAAGTTTTACTGTGTACTTCTGGGAGCTACAGGAATCCATCTTATCATCTTGTCATCAGTGTGGTTTTTTCCCCCCAATTTTTAAATTTTGGTAAAATACATATATAACTTATGACATATTTTTTAAGTGTACAGTTTAGTGATATGGTATATATTTATACTGCTATGAACCATTAGCACATCCATCTCTAGAGCTCTTAAAAAAGATGTAATTAAATAATTAGTTAAAAATTAATTAATGAGAGGGTGGTGGGTGGGCAGGCAGAGGGAGAGAATCCCAAGCAGACTTCACACTGAGTGCAGAGGCTGAGGTGGGGCCTGATCTCACGAGCCTGAGATCATGACCGAGCTGAAATCAAGAGTTAGATGCTCAACTGACTGAGCCATCCAGGTGCCCCTGGAACTCTTTTCATCTTGCAGAACTAGAATTTTGTACCCATTAAACACTAACTCCCCACTGGGACATCTGGGTGGCTCAATTAGTTAAGTAGCTACCTTCAGCTCAGGTCATGATCCCAGGGTCCTGGGATCAAGTCCCATATTATGCTCCTTGCTTGGCGGGGAGCCTGCTTTTCCCTCTGCTGCTCCCCGTGCATGCTCTCTCTCTCTTTCTCTCTGACAAATAAATAAATAAAATCTTTTAAAAAACCAAACCAAAACAAAAAACCCCACTAACTACCCATTGAACCCCTCTCTCCAGCCCCTGGCAACCACCACTGTACCATTTCTTTTTCTTAATTATTTCTTTCACCCCCGACATCCCACAGTATTGGCTCCAACACTAGGGTGTCATGAGTGTATGACTTTAGGCAAGTCACTTATCTGGTTCCTTATGTACAGAATGTACAATATAAACTCAGCCTCTGGTAATCCCTGTTCTATTCTCTGTTACTGTGACTTTGGCTTTTTTTTAAAAAAAAATTGTCTTAGATATGTGCTCATTATTTTCCATAGTTGTAGCTTTCCAAACCATGGAAAATTGCATTTTTTAAATCTTCACAATAATGTATCATTGAATTCTAACAACTATATTCTAAGTATTGTGCTAAAACAAATACATGTATTAATTCTCACAATAATCCTATGAGATAGGTATTGTATTCCTCATTTTACACATAAGAAAGTAGAGAAGTGACTTGCCTAAGATCATACACCTACTAGGTTGGAGCCAGAGCTTACTGCAAAAACATCTGTGGGAAAATTATTTGTAAGCTGAAGAATGGAATATGGTTATCATATTCCCCTGCCATTAAGGAACATCTGTTCTATGTATGAATTTTAACAGTGAATTTATCTTTAAAATAGTTGGTATTTATGAAATGGCTAATTTTTAGAGTTATCTGAAAGGATTCTTATGTATTTCCCATATCCTCAGGAATTCAAAGAATTATCTCCCACATAGCTTTCTAAAAATCCCAAAACAGGGGCACCTAGGTGGCCCAGTGGGTTAAACCTCTGCCTTCAGCTCAAGTCATAATCTCAGGGTCCTGGGATGGAGCCCTGCATCGAGCTCTCTGCTTAGCGGGGAGTCTGCTTCCCCCCTTTCTCTGCCTGCCTCTCTGCTTACTTGTGATCTCTCTTTCTCTGTCAAGTAAATAAATAAAATCTTTTAAAAAATTCCAAAACATACCCTAAGGAGATAGCATCAAAGTTGGACCTAACGAAGTGGTTATGGGGCACTATGAACAAAGCCACTGTTGAGAAGGTATAATTTACTCTACCCTTTAAAGTTCTTCTAGCTGGACTAAGAACCAGATTGACATGTGACAGATTAAGAGGAGAAAATAAAATTTAATGGCATACTTATGGGGAATCCACACAGCCATGGAAATTCCAAAGACAATGAGGCAACATGATACTTACATGAGCTAAGGAGAGAGGTGGGGGTCTGAGGATACAAAGGGGAGAAAGACCATGAGCCAGAAGGTGAGAGGAGATGTTTGGAAAACAAATTTTGCCCTATTAGCAGATAAGTGTCTTATATAAAGAGAAATCTTGTTAATAGATTTCTTCCTGGTAGAGGCAGGTAGTTGCAGAGGAGGTAAAGAACATTTCCTGAATCTGCTGGGTTTTGATTGCTTTTAACTCAGGAAAATGTTTATGCCGAAGTGGCCCATTTTGGGGCAGCCTGCCCTTGGCCCCTACACCACCATCTAGACGAAGGTTGCAGTCTGCCATCATAATAGAGCACTCAGGTAGTGATCCTGCCAAAAGTGGTCTCCAGGCCTGCTTTGTCATACCCTGTATCTTGTTCCCTTGTCTCTCCATGCACTGTGCTTGAGCATACTCCTGCTCCCAGAGCCAGCTGTGATTCTCAGTTGTTTGGGACTGAGGAAAATCACTTCCCTCAGCCACTTTGTAGACTCTGCCTTTGGATTTGCTTGGTTCTGATCTTTTGCTTTACACCTGATCCTGTTCTAGATCCGTGGTTGAAGGCTGTGGTGCAAGCCTCCTTTCTGATCATTCTGCTTGCATAGTCTCTTGCAGTCTTACCCAGATCCACACCAACCACTGTGGTTGACCATGGCATGGAGTTACTCTGAAAACAAGCACAGTTCAATAATGATGATAAGCTTGGGAGTACACAAAGAATTCTACATCTGAGAAAATAATGTAAGACAAGGAATTCTGTAGGAAGCCAACAAAGAAAATTCTGAGAGGGGAAAATTGTGTAGTTAGAGAATTTTTAAAATGGTGTCCAAGAATATGTAGAAAGGCTCACAAGTCCATTTTCTATATACCAGTAGATAGACCCTTACTAAAGAGAAGACTCTGTTGTGCATGTAAATGTTTTGACTGCAATGGACTTCTTGTTGAGAAGTTGTTTTTTTTTTTTTTTACCATATTTCAAGAAAAATAATTCCTTCATAAGGTGGCTTATTTATTGTATTAGAAGAATGTACATGTCCATCATGAGGAGAGAATCAGTGAGGGATAGAGATGTTTTTCTCTCTTGCAACCCTGTAGAACTTATTCATTCCCTCCTTCAACAAATTCTGATTTTATCCTATGTGCCAAGTATGGCACATATCAGTGGGAATCCAGTAATGAAGAAAGTCATTTAAGTTCCAGACCTTCATAAAGCTTTCCTGGCCTGCCTCATCTCTCTGGACAGGTAGATATGCCCAGTGTGGATTAATGTTTTACCACTTCAACTACTTGGGGATTGTTTTAATGGTAAAGTCATTTGGAGTTCTAAATGAATGATTCCAGCTGCATATCTCATTTTTCTAGCAGCAATGACTCCATTAGAATCAGAATTGGCCATAGTAGTGCCGGAGGGGAGCCGTAGGAAAGATGGGATAGTGATTCTTCTAGCCTAGGCCTTCAGTGGTTCAGGATTCCCAGGTACCACTTATATTAATCACTGCACAGTTTTCTAAATCAGGCTATAAATGCAGCTCTAAATTAGTCTTCCTCCCACTTATCACATGTGTGGGGATGACTCATGGGTCAAGTTCATGATCAGAGAAACATGTAGTCTCTCCATTTCCTCAGCATCACTACAAAACCTGTGGCTTGAGCTATAAAAGTACCTCACACAAGAGGTTCTACATTATTTGAACTGCTATTAAAATTACAGATCTTCTACCTGAATTGTTTCTAAGCTAAAAAAAAAAAAAGTTCCCTGCAAAACCCTTCTTTCTTTGTTTTTTTTTTTTCTGATTATGTATACCATACCATAACCAAAAAATAAGCTTTTGAAAATTAATAAACAATAAAGAGAAACCCATTTGCTTCCCAGAGATAAAATTTTTATTATTTTACCATGCAAAACCCCATCATAAATATAATGATATCCTGGAAAAGTATCCCATCTTATAATAGTAGAGATGTGATGATGAGTCAGTGGGATAGAGCTCCATTCAAGAGGAACTTTGATCTTTGTTCACTAATTTTTTCAAGCCAGGAATTCAAATGATGAAAGTTGGGATGTTTCTAAAGATTGTAGAAGAGGGGCGGGATTAACTGGGTAATTATGTGGGAAAACGGATAGACAGCTACTGTTGAGTTAGTTGTTGAAGAGCATGTAGGTTGCAAAGGAATCTCTCATTTGATCCCTTGGGTTGGGAAGAGTTTTTACATGTTTCTGAACACCTGGGAATGTTTCTCAGTGGGCTATTCAGCAGCAGGGGGAGGTCCTACAGGTGGTGCGGCAGGGGGCAGGCTGGCAGCAGGGGGGGCGGCAGCAGGGCGCCTGCACAGAGATGGGCTGGCAGCAGGTGGAGGCCCAGCAGCAGGGGCGGCAGACCACGGCCGTGCAGGACGTGGGGCAGCAGCTGATGGGACGGCAGCAGCCCTCCTGCAGGCCACAGGGGTCACAGCAGACGGGGCGGCGGCAGGGCTCACAGATGGGGCGCGTGCAGCGGCAGGTGCAGGTCACGGGGCGGCACACGGTGGTCTGGCAGGACACGGGGCGGCAGCAGCAGGGGTCGCGGCAGCAGCAGGGCTGGCAGCAGGGCTGGCAGCAGCCTCCCCCACAGCCTGAGGAGGAGCAGGTGGAGCCGCAGCAGGAGCCGGACATGGTGATATCTGGGGTTGTTTAGGGTTGGACTGGTGAGAGGATTTGGATATTGTCAGGTGTGAATGTCTGTGTCCTGCTCTGGGCCCTTTATATACCCTGGCCTGCTGCTGATGACCCCCAGGACACAGGTCATTTCCTGGAGTTGTGGTTACCCGTTGACCTCTAGATTGGTGGATTCAATTGCTGAGGCAGCAATTCCAACATCATGGAAGGATGCTTTCCTTTCTGCCTGTCTGCTTTCTTCCTCATTGAAATGAATACTTGGTAATTTATATCATCCAAAAAATTGCTCATGGAATAACCAATCCTTCCATACCATGTCACTTGACCAGTTGACATGTCTTATGACAAGTTGACATGTCACATGACAAGATGAAAGTTTGTAGAACCCAGTGTTGCCACCATCCTACTTTCTTCTTGTTTGTCTTATTCACCACCCATGACTAAGTATGAGACTATAGGGTTCACGAGGTCACAGACCTGGTTTCTAATTGATAATGAGATGAAGTAAGAATTTCTGAAAAACCAGGATGACTCATGGAAGGAGACATGTACTGATTCTGCTATGGAAAGAATGGTCCAGTGCTTCTGGAAAATAGAATAGTGCTTCACCTTTTTTTAAGGAAATAGTCACCAGAGCTACTGGAACGACTCTAGTTTGCCTATAAATCTGAGTCACTACTGAGACTCTTTCTGTGTAAACAGCACTATGCTATTTGGGAGTGGAGAGGGAAAGGAATAAAAGGAAATTCTAAGTGGTTTCTCATCACACAGTGATTACAAATCTTAGGATGGCAAGACAAAGGCACATAAAGCAATGAAAGAAGACTTTTCATGGGGCAACAAGGTCAAACTAAGTGAGGACTTTATTTGTATTGTGCATTTTGAATGCCCCTCCCTGAGTATGGTCTTAGAGTTAAAATTGGGATTACTCTTTCTTTCTAGGTGTGACCATAAGAGCACTTGTATTGAGTTCTTCAAAACATATTGGAGATATTTGTAAAGGAGCCAATTATCTTTCTGTGGTAGATACATTGGTCTCTTGGCTGAGGGTTTGATTGCTTCTGAAGTGTGAAATTGGCTTCAGGAAAAACAAAGGGAGACACATGTACTGATGACTGATAAAATAGCTTTGTCTTTTCAAACCATAAGAGACTCTTAATCTCACAAAACAAACTGAAGGCTGCTGGGGGTTTGGGGGAGAGGGATAGGGTGGCTGGGCATTGGGGAGGGTATGTGAAATGGTGAGTGTTGTGAAATGTGTAAGCCTGATGATTCACAGACCTGTACCCCTGGGGCAAATAATACATTATAGGTTAATAAAATATAAATTAAAAAAAGCTTTGTCTTTTTTAACCATAGTTAAGTAAAGTGAAAATGTAGAAAATAAATTTATAGTTGAAAGGGAGGTTAAGGATGATATCCTCGAAGGCTTGCTGATGACTCTCAGACCAAATTTGTCTCCACAAAGTGTTTCCTTTGCTAGATCATGTTTTATACATTCATTGGCCTGCCATAGTCCTGGTTGTTGAAGGCCTTTGAGTTTGTGACCGATCATAGTCCTTCACAGTTCTTGAGGGGCCCGATATGTGAAATGATTTCTCTAAAGTCATGCAGATAAAAGAATGGCAAAGTGTTGACAACACTGTGATCTTCTCATGACTGTAAACAGTGATGAATGCCCCTAGGTTTTTTCCAGCTGAGTTATTTCAGACTAGTGAACAGGTAGTCATAGTTACCAAAACTTCTGTCTACTAAACTTCTACTTTAGTGAAGTAAAGTGGGAACTTGTTGATTTATGATTTAGAGTATTGTTATTTTGGCCTAGAATATATACAGCAATTCAAATAGTAGGAATAAGAAGATGTCTGTAAACTCACTGCATTTGTTAATTAACAGAAAGGACAGAACACTAAGAAATTCTGTGTCCTGAAATCATAGACTGTCAGAAACTTGGCAGTTTTAAGCCACATCATTAAGAATGGAAGGTTTCACTATTTCTGGGACAGGATCTTAGTCACCTTAACACAGAGAAGCAGCCTCAATATCCAACTCAAAGGCAGAGTTTCAGATAAGAGGTTTTCAGGTACAATATTCCTCATTTATCTTAACTATGTAGTTTTCAGCGAAAGAGGACCTAAGTCCTGTCACAACCCAGTCCTGATGTTAATACTTTTGCTCAAACCTCTGTTTTGCTTTGAGCCCATTAAAATACCATTTCATATAATTTTATGTAAACTCTACTGTTCTTCAAAAATCCTATTTAAAAAAAAAGCTTTTCCTTTGTTGGGTGGGATGCTCCTGGTCCCCTGTGTTGCGTAGTTTCTTTTGCTGTAGCACATAAATAAGCCTAAGCTTGTTGGACAAGAGATTGTCCCTAATCTTTACCATGTGAGCTTTTTTAGTCCTATTATTTGAACTCCAGATGTTCTGCAAGAGCATAATCACCAGAGTGGGAACAAGTAAATGTTAACTATGGTGGTGATAAATTGTGAGATTTTGTGGTTGGATTGAAAAAGTATGCAGTGTTGGTGACTTTTTCTGATGGTGAACCATGCCTCCTCTTCCATAGTTTCATGAGTTGTGATTTGTTAGGAACTGGCCACTGGATGTTAGGAAGGTTTTTAAATTCTGAAAACAGAATATGCATTCCCTGTTCTCCAAAATGATCTTTGAAATACCATCCAATCATAAGAGTCAGAGATGGAGATGGGAAAGAGTGAGGGAGAAAGGGCAGGAGGAGGATAGGGAAGACAAAGGGGATTCAGATGCTTCCTCCCTCACCTAGCAGTTGTGTGGCTTAGAGTTGATACCTATCTCTCCGCCAGCACATTTCCTCAGTCGTAGAAGGGGAAAGGTCATCTGTCCCTAATGTTCTTCATAGGCCAGGTTTATCATGAAATCTGTACAACATGGAAGACAAAAGAAATGGATATCATTCATTGAAAAGAAAATGTTTTAGATGGAAAAATTCTAGATGATCAGGGGGTGGGTGGGATTTTTTTTCTGGAATTTAACAAATAAATATCTTTCCTGCCTAGGGGCACCTGGGTGGGTCAGTCAAGTGTCTGAGTCTTGATCTCAAGATCGTGAGTTCAAGCCCTGTGTTGGACTCCATGCTGGGTATGGAGCGTACTTTAAAAAAAAAAATGTTTTCTGCCTAATAAATACCATTTGCCCAAAGCCAGGGAAGACTAACCCAAGTAATCTTTTAGAGTTTCTTACAGTCTGAGTTGTTTAATTCCTTTGGGCACTTCAGGGTGAAAGGAAAATTCCATCAGATGCATGTATTCTCCCCAGCTCTCCTTGCTTCTCATGCTAAACACTTATTCATAAAGCTTGTAATCTAGGGGCTTTTTCCTGTGGATTAGCCAATCCACTTTTATAGAGCATTTTCATTCTGAGATGATGAGTTTCTGATGATAAGTTGTTTTTTTTTTTTTTTTTTTACCCTCTTTTCTTATACTTAGGAAATCTTAGGAATATGTTTTGTTGTATTTGGAAATCCGTTTCTGCCAGTGGATGTGGACTGTCTTGAAAAAACAAAAGGCTTCCCCTCAATCTTCTCCCACTCTCAGTGACATAATATGTAATAAATAGCACATCTTTTGAGCCCATTTGATACAGTGATATTCAGATGTGCAACAAGGAATATCAGTGGATGGTACTGGGTGAATACTGTGTGCCAAGCACTTTACATGCATAAGGTCATTTAACTTTCCCAGCAACTTACAATGGTAAGGATTAACCTTACCATTTGGCAGAAGAGGAAACCTGAGGGTCAGAGAAGTTAAGTTATACTGATGCTGAAGATTCTGTTTTAAGTAGAATATCTGCCTTTTAGAATTCTTGTCATGAAGACAATTACCTTCTCATTTTGTTTGATTCAACAAATAGAAATCAAGTACCAACCATATTCTAAACATTGAGCTCCAAACTGAAAACAAGAATAAATAAATTGTGGCCCCTTCTTTGGAGACAGAGAAATGGATGATCTCAATATGATGCTATATGGGGAGGGAAGTAAGCATAGGATGCTATTGGCACGTTAGGGGCACCTAACCCAACCTCTCTCTGTGTGTATGCACGTGTGTGTGGGTGTGTTTCTGTGATGGAGGGGTTAGGGCAGGGCTGTTACAAAAGGCTGAGCTGAATCTTTGAAATGGCTCAGTGTTAGGTAGGTGAAGAAAGTGGAGGGCTGGGGTAGGTGGAAACAAAATATTCCAGATAAATGAAAGAATGACAAAAGCAAAGACCTACGGAACTACATGGTATGTGCCACTTACTGTGAGTTTAATGTTACTTGCAGTGAAACTTGGTGGGGGGTGTTGAGACATGAACCTGGATATGTGGGCAGTGGACAGACCCTGGAGGACCCTGTGTGCACAGATTTCCTATCCACGTAAGCAGTCTGAGGACTAGCCCAGCCATCCTGTACCACCTTCCGAGATTCATACCAGGATTCCTAGCACCTTTCCCTTTCCTCTCCTGTCTTCCTCACCTTCTCTGTCTTGTCTTCCTTCTTCCTATTCCTTGTCTGATCATCTACATACACTAATAAACACTGGACTACTGAATGAATCAGAGAGCAGGGAGGTTTACAAGAAAACTTAGTTTATTGAAAACAAGCAAGCAGCACCTTACAAAAGATGGCAGGGAGGGTTTGAGCAGTCCTCAGAGTTCAGGATGGGTTTGCAAAGTCTACTCTGAGGGGTTTTGAAGAGAGATTTACCACCCGTAGTGTCTTCTGCTGTTGTGGACATCTGCTTGTATATCCAAATGGTAGGATGTAAAAATGACTATTGTCACCTTATGAAAAATACCTATTTTTCTTTCTACTTTCTTAAAATGCAGAATAGGTGCTTAGGCTCCAGTGTGTTGCTCTATGGGGATAGTGGGAATCTCAGCAGCAGGGGGAGGTCCTGCAGGTGGTGCGGCAGGGGGCAGGCTGGCAGCAGGGGGGGCGGCAGCAGGGTGCCTGCACAGAGATGGGCTGGCAGCAGG
>NW_022631703.1:0-21850 GCF_010015895.1 Lontra canadensis
TACATTAAAATTACTGTGACTGAGTTAAAGTGAATGAATTGCAAGTAGTAAAGACTGAGAATAGGGAACATTGTTAGAAAAATTACAGTAGTCAAATAGTTCATGTATCAGATGATATGCTGTGACCTATTAGCTGAGTTGTACAAAGACTGGCACAAGAAGTTTAAAAAGCCATAACAACTTCTACACTTGATCAAGATGGAGTAGCAAGGATTTGATATAACCTCCTTCCTGAAACAACTAAGTAAAACAAAGTATATGAAACAAGGTTTTTAGATCTTCAACATTAAAGATGACAGGACAGTGATCAGAGGTTGGAAACAAAGTCAACACAAGATCAGAGGTTGTGAAACTCCAGTTTACTGAGTAGAGAGAGGAAGGAAGCAGGATATAGAGGGAGAATCCTGATGGAGTCTAGCTGTCTCTCCCGTGAGTTGAGATGATCTTTTAGGAGTTCAAGAGAGCAAAAGCTTATAGGGAGGAGTATGAAAAGGAGTGGGGAGCAAGAATACTAATAAAAAAAAAAAAAGTGAACCACCAAAGCCTGAGAGAATCACCAACAAGATATTAGAGAACAATTCCTATATTTCAAAGCAAAAATAGTTTCTCTTCTTGAAGGCTAGAGTAGAAAACCCCAGTAATTCATAGGGTATCAGAAGACTACTCAGAAAGATCTACCTTCAGTAGTGAAACAAAACTGTCTATGGAATGAAGCCTGCTCTAATCCTGACATTTTAAAGGAAGTTATAGAAGAATCCAATTGTTTCCAAGTAATTTAACAGTGTCAAAGAATAAACTTCAAAAATATTTATAAGAACAAAAAAAAAAGATAGTCAAGATGGAAACAACCTTAAGTGTCAATTGATGGATGAATGGATGAGGATATGAGACACACATACATGCATATATATACTATACACACACATGCACAAATACTACTCAGCCATAAAAGGAATAAAATCTTGCCATTTGTAACAACATGGAGGACCTCAGGGGTATCATGTTAAGTAAAATAAGTCAGAGAAAGACAAATACCATATGATCTAATTGGCATGTAAAATCTAAAAAACCAAGGTGAACAAATAAAACTCATAAATACAAAGAACAGAGGGATGGTTACCAGTGGAGAAAGGGCTTGGTGGGCAGGCAAAATGGATGAAAGAGAAGGTACAGATTTCCAGTTGTGAAATGAATAGGAATGTGGTGTGAGCCTGGTGATTATGGTCAATGGTATTGTGCATATTAGAAGGTTCCCAGGAGAGTGGATCTTAAAAATTTGCATTACAAGAACAAAGTTTGTAACCTTTTATAGTAATTAATGGTGACTAGACTTACTGTGGTAATCATTTCACAGTGTAAGCATTGAATCATATTGTATGCCTGAAACTAATGTTTCATGTCAACTGTAACTCAAAAACGATTATGTCCAGAAACCAACAAGGTAAAATTCCCAATGTCATCCAATCAAATATGGCAGCCATGCAAAAGACTAGGAAAGTAAGTCATGATGAGGAGAAAAATTACAATAGAAACAGACCCACAAATGCTGCCAGTGATAGAATATGCAGGCAAGAACACTTTTTTTTTTCATTTTATTTTTTAATTTTTATTTTTAATTTTTTTTTTATTTTTTTATAAACATATAATGTATTATTAGCCCCAGGAGTACAGGTCTGTGAATCGCCAGGTTTACAACTTCACAGCACTCACCATAGCACATACCCTCCCCAATGTCCATAACCGAACCACCCTCTCCCTACCCCCCTACCCCTGGCCATCCTCAGGGGGTTTTTTTGTGACATTAAGAGTCCCTTATGGTTTGTCTCCTTCCCAAGCCCATCTTGTTTCATTTATTCTTTTCCTATCCCCAAACCACCCACATTCCATCTCCACTTCCTCATATCAGGGAGATCATATGAAAGTTTTCTTTCTCTGACTGACTTATTTCGCTAAGCATAATACCCTCTAATTCTATCCACATCGTCGCAAATGGCAAGAATTCATTTCTTTTGATGGCTGCATAGTATTCCATTGTATATATATACCACTTCTTCTTTATCCATTCATCTGTTGATGGACATCTAAGTTCTTTCCATAGTTTGGCTATTGTGGACATTGCTGCTATAAACATTCGGGTGCATGTGCCCCTTCGGATCACTATCTTTGTGTCTTTAGGGTAAATACCCAGTAATGCAATGGCTGGGTGGTAAGGTAGCTCTATTTTCAACTTTTTGAAGAAGCTCCATGCTGTTTTCCAGAGTGGTTGCACCAGCTTGCATTCCTACCAACAGTGTAGGAGGGTTCCCCTTTCTTCACATTCTCGCCAGCATCTGTCATTTCCTGACTTGTTAATTTTAGCCATTCTGACTGGTGTGAGGTGGTATCTCATTGTGGTTTTGATTTGTATTTCCCTGATGCTGAGTGATATGGAGCACTTTTTCATGTGTCTGTTGGCCATCTGGATGTCTTCTCTAGAGAAATGTCTGTTCATGTTTTCTGCCCATTTCTTGATTGGATTATTTGTTCTTTGGGTGTTGAGTTTGCTAAGTTCTTTATAGATTTTGGACACTAGCCCTTTATCTGACATGTTGTTTGCAAATATCTTCTTCCATTCTGTCAGTTGTCTTTTGGTTTTGTTAACTGTTTTCCTTTGCTATGCAAAAGCTTTAAATCTTGATGAAGTCCCAATAGTTCATTTTTGCCCTTGCTTCCCTTGCCTTTAACAATGTTCCTAGGAAGCAGTTGCTGCCGCTGAGGTTGAAGAGGTTGCTCTCTGTGTTCTTCTCAAGGATTTTGATGGATTCCTTTCTCACATTGAGGTCCTTCATCCATTTTGAGTCTATTTTCGTGTGTGGTGTAAGGAAATGGTCCAATTTCATTTTTCTGCATGTGGCTGTCCAATTTTCCCAACACCATTTGTTGAAGAGGCTGTCTTTTTTCTATTGGACATTCTTTCCTGCTTTGTCAAAGATTAGTTGACCATAGAGTTGAGGGTCTATTTTTGGGCTCTCTATTCTGTCCCATTGATCTATGTGTCTGTTTTTGTGCCAGTACCATACTGGGCAGGAATGTTTTTTAACAGTCATTTTATAATATTCCATATGTACAAAAGGGTAGATAAGATAGAGCATGTAAGTGGAGATAGAAAACATGAAAGACACAAATTAAAATTCTAGAGATAAAACTGTCTAAATATACACTGGATGAGTGTATAATAAATTGGACAAGGAAGAAGAATTTAAAGAAGACATTGAAATACAAACTAAATGAAGCACAGAAACAACTGTTTAAAATCCAGACTAAATGACAAAACATCAAGCAGCCAAATAAAATATTTAAAAAATAATGGCCAAAAACTTAGAAATTGAATCAAAACTTACAGATCCAAGAAGATCCACGAACCTGGAGCACAATAAAACAAAAGTAATTATATTAAAGTCCAAAATAATCAAGTTGCTTAAAACAAATTTCTTTTAGTACAAGGAACAAAATAAGTCCTTTTTTTACCCCAAATTGATCTAAAGATTCAATGCAATCCTAATCAAAATACTAGCAAATATTTTTTTAGAAATTCGTCTTTTTCTAAATTCAATGGAAATGACCTAAAACATATTTTTAAAGCACAAAGTTGAAGGACTTAATGATACATGGTTTCAGGACTTTAAAAAAACAACAACACTGTAGTAATCAAGACAGTATGATTATTGGCAAGATTACTAGAACAATGACACATCATAAATAATTCAGAACCACCCGTATACAGTCCACTGATTTTTCACAAAGGTGCAAAAAAAATGAAGGAGGTCTGTACAACAAATGGCGCTGGATAGCCCTATATGAAAAAATTTAAAAATCCATGCATTATACCACTTAAAGTCAAAATGGATTATAATCCTAAATGTAAAACTTGGAACTATAGAACTTCTATAAGAAAATGTAGGAGAAAATATTTATGATCCTTAGGTTATGCAAAAATTTCTTAGATCCAATACCGAGAAGCACAATCTATTAGAAAAGCTTCCAAGAGCAGAAGTTTTTAATTTTAATGAAAAAAAAATACTGTTAAAGGAATAAAAAGACAAGCCACAGACTGAGAGAAGATATTTACAAAGCATATATTTGATAAAGGACTTGTATCTAGAATATATAAAGGACGCTTGAAACTCAAGAAAACAACCCAGCAAAAGATAAAATATTTGAACACATCACCAGAAACGATGTACAAATGGCCAAATTCACATATGAAAAATAGTTCATAATTAGCCATTAGGCAAATGTGAATTAAAACTACAGTGAGGGTAAACGGTGACTTCAAACTTTGGACCTTGAGTAACTGGAATATTTATGGTATGCATGATTATTAATATAGGAAAGCTAGTTAGAACTGAAAGTAAGGGATTGAATTTTAGACATGATCCTTTTGAGGTAATATAGGAACATCCTGAGTGGAAATATTTATCAGACAGATGAAGATATAGAACTAGAAATTGGAAGACACGTGATGTCCAGATATATAATTTAAAAAAATAGAACCATGTAATCTATACCTAAATGATTTTTTCTTGATGGTACAGTGTTCTATGTATGTTTTGTGTATGCTCATGTGTGTAGTCATGTGAAAAGCTTATGTTTCATTGCTTGGAAGTAGCAAGCACTCAAATGTCTAAATCAAATTACATTTGGTTAAATGGGAAACAGCATACTCAACCCTTACTTATTCCTCTGTTCAGAGTGACATGAAGTTAGGAATCCTGGGGAAAATGCATTTTAATACTAATAGTTAGAAAAGATCAATGAATAGCTTTAAGTCTAATCCTGCATGCAATTCATTTTTTATATGTATGCCTCATCCTCCATGGCTACCGCCAAAAACAATACACAATAGCACACCTCACCTCCAAGTCTGTGTTAAGAACACCATTAACAATTATAGCGGAGTAGTAACATGCTGTATCACTTATGGAGGAAATGAGGTAATTAAGTCTTAACATCCTTGGATTTAAGCCCAATATTAGATTGAACTATGTAAGGAAATGTTCTCTTAGAAGAGATCCATTTACACAAGAACAAATAAAACTCGGTGGCATATTGCTGAATTTGGTGAGGGTGTTGGCTAAGAAGTTCTTGCTTGTAGCTTCCTATCCATTGAAAGCATGACCCCTATGGATATCCCTGGGTATTTTTCAGCTCGACTACTTTATGTAGACAAAGAAATTTCCATTCTGGCATCCCAAATATAAAGCTAATTAGCATAAGCATTTGTTGATCTTTTAGTAGTAAAAACATAGTAGTATTCAAGTCAATGATAGAAATTGAAAATGTTTAGCTTAGCACATTATCAATAAAATGACTTTTAGAGGCATTGAAACCCATTCAAAACAGATGCCTAGAAGCATTTTGTCTCAAGAGTGTTTTCTCTTCCAAATATCAAGTAAGGTTTTTAACACAGAGACATATGTTTGAGCAAAAATGTCCTTTCTGTAAAAAGCAGGATAACACCAAGCAGTGTTTTAATCAATAAGCTTTCATGAATAGAATACCTATAAAATTCTTTTGTTTTGGGGGGTGTTTAGGGTGTTTTTTTAAATGTGAACTTTTATTGGCCTCATATACAAGAATAACACACAAAACAATATGCACAAACGATACATGTTCAGTTGAATGACTTTCCAGAAAGTGAACACACCTATGTATTTGATAACCAAAGACTGAAAATTACCAGCACCTAGAATCTTTCTTGAGTTCCTCGCAGTCCTTGCTTCTCTCCCCAGGGATAACCACCAATGTAACTTTTAACACTGTTGCTTAGTTTTACCTGTGTTTGAATTTTATGTAAATGGAATCATATTCTTTAGGTCTGGGTTTCTTTGACTCAACATTGTGTTGAGGAAAGGTGTCAATGTTTGTGCATGTAATTTTAAGTTCATCCATTCTCTTATCTCAGTGTATCCATTCTGTTGATAGACATTGAGTTTTCAGTTTGGGAGTATGACAAGTATTACTACTATAAATATTCCTTTATGTCTTCTGGTAAACATAGGGATATAGTCCTGTTGGGTATATGGTAGAACTTACTGAGACATTGGGTAGCTTTAGTGGGTAGATACTATTAATTTCTCCCAAGAAGTTGCAGTGTACATTTTCATCACCAAGCATTGTAGTTGTTGCATAACTTAGCTAATACATTTGATCCTTAAAAACTTGGGTTTGAACTGCTCAAGTCCACTTCTATACTGGATTTTTTTTTACAGTACTGTAGATGCATTTTCTCTAAGGATTTGTTAACAGTTTCTTCAGCATGCTTTGTTGGAAGAATACAATATATAATACATGTAACATACAAAATGTGTTAACTGACTTTGTGTTATCAGTAGGGCTTCCAGTCAACAATAGTTAGGTTTTGGGGGAGTTAAAATTTACACATGGATTTTCAAATATGCAGGTGTCAGTGCCCCTCACCTCTGTGCTATTCAAGAGTCAACTGTATGTGGTATTACTTGCCTTTCATTTGAGCCATCCCAGTGATGGTACTGCACTGAGTTTTAATTTGCATTACTCTGATGATTACTGATGAGCCATTGGTGTGTTTGGCCATTTTCAATGTCTTTTTTCATAAAGTGCCTATTCAAGTCCTTTGCTCATATATCTACTGGATTATCCTTGAGTTGTAGGAGTCCTTTATGTATTTTGGATATGACATCTTATTGGAAATATATGGTAGTCATAATTACAATTTGCAAAAAAAAAAAAAATTGTAAATATCCTCTCCCATTCTGTGGTACCTTTTGATAAATAGAATTTCTTCATTTTAGAGTAGTCTAATTCATCAGATTTTTTTGTCTAGCACTTTTCTGTGTTTTTTTTGTTTTGTTTTAGAAATCTTTGCCTATACTGAGGATTTGAAGACATTCTATTTTTTTTTTTTCCAAAAAATCTTGTCTTCTCATTTAGAACTAAAATCCTCATGGAATTTTTGTATATTGTGTAAAATAGTCAAGATTTATTTTTTTCTATGTGGTTATCCACTTTTGCCTAGATATTCATCACCTTGGGCATTTGATTATTTCTCCCTAGTGGAACAAGGACAGTAACTCCTAAAGAATAACATATATACATATATATGCACATGATACATAGACATACATATATTGAGGTACAGACTGTGCTCCAAACATTCACTTATGAGTTGGCTTTTTTTTTAAGGTTTCTACATACATTCAGTGTTATTGATAGATTTCCAAGACAGCTTATAAAATGTTCCTTGGTACCTACTGTACCAGTATAGTGGAAAATGTATTCATATTCCATTTCTGGACCCTAGGACATCTTCCCTTTCACTCACAGCAAGATAAAATGGTGCTTTGAAAGTGAATAAAGAGATGGACTTCAATAGAAGTGATATGAAGGAGTAAGTAAAATAGCTGCCATTGAACAATAATAATTCTCCTAACTCATGGATAACAAAGTGTTAATCTCTTCCCAGATATTCTGAATTGAGAAACAGTAAGTACTTCCCATGCTAAGGCAAGAATTGTATTGGCAGATTCCAGGCTGTCAGTGTAAAAACAGAAGATTGTATCCTATAGATCTCCTGGGAATGGGTCAACATTAATACCCCTCAAAGTGAATGGTACCCCTAGAGTTGTGCAGTTCAGTACTGTGGCCCTGTTGGGATGGAGATATATATGAATAATAGATATGTCATATACATTTCCCAGGTATCGAGGAGGAATTGTTGCTAGATTTGGAATGTCAAATTTGCTGATATATTATCCTTATTAATAGTTATGAGAAAGGACTTATGAATTCTAAGGCTTTTGTACTAGATACATTTTAAGCAACAGTAGGCTATAACAAAATAGTTTACACTATACTGGAATTTTCAAGCAACACAAACTCCTTCCTTTTACTATTTCTAGTGCTAAAGTTCAGTGTTGTAAAGGAGTGTCCTCTAAGCATATAGAAGCTTGTCCAGGGAAAGGAATTCAAGTTAACTTATTATAACCAGTGCTGGTTATTTCTGTGCAATTAATCTATAAAAGTTTTATAACATAGCTGAGTGTCCAAGTTGAAAGGTGAAGGGCAATGCAGTAACGCTTTTCCCAAAGTTGTCTGACACAAGCCAAACCTTTTGAAGTTACTGTCATCAGCTTAAAAAATAAAATACCTGACATGTCCAAATAGCCACAGGGAATACCTAAGACTAAGGTTTAAAAAAAGATGTAGACTTGCCTGAGCTTGGTATTTTAGTAGATGAAATCTGATTTCTTTTAAACATCTGAGCAAGAGTTAAACTTGATAAAAGTAGACTCTGGATGTCACTTGGTGGGAAGTGAAAACACAGCTGCCCCTCTATATTTATGAACTGTCCAAAAGAACCATACTCATGCAGACTAAATAATAATGTTATCCCATCCCCTCTACTAACACTCTTACAGCCCTGTTAAGAGACAAAAGTCCAAGAAAATACTCATGTAGTGATAGAATTGACAGAGTGTATATCTCACCCATTTCTAAAAGCCCTCTAACTTAAGAATGTGGCTCTTAGAAAAATAAGATTTTGCTGATCTTAAAATGAACAAGACCTTGATCTCCGCCAAAGAACAAATGTGTTACAGAACAAAGCTGCCCTGCAGCATCAAGGTTATAAGTAGGCAATGGATTAGTGGTGTGATTTGAGAGCTTGCACAAAGCTCCCCCCAACCCCAGTCCTACAAAGGGATGTAAATCAAATTAGACAGTCACTGAAAAAATAAATAAAATTTAATATCTCAGTGGTTTGAAGGATTGTCTTCTTCTAAGACAAATGTCCAAGAGAAGGGTCCCATGGAAACAGAGTTAATTAGGCAATCAGATCTCAGAGAATTATGGGCCAATTAGTCAGTTTTGATGGAATAGGGAGGAGGTGAAAAGACAAGGGATCATGGTGGTAAGAACTGAATTAGAAGAACTTGACTAACAGATAAACTGTGAGGTAGTAGAATGAGTAGAAAGAGGGGCAAGGAGCAGCATAGGTTTCCAGAATTGCAAGCAGGCATCTCCTCGGTTGTGGGATGAGGGGAAGTCCCATTAGGAGGGAGGAAAGCAACCCATCAGTGATGGGCAGACTATGTTTGGTGGGAAAACTGTACCCAAAGCCAGGACTGCCTTGGGTGTATCTTGGTCTGGAAGCTATTAAACTTCCAGTAAATCTGCAGAGTATCAGCTGTATTGTCTCTATCTGTATTCAGAGGACCTTAACTAGAGTCAGATTCCTGCTATGGATATGATGGTGGGCAAGAATAGTTTAATTGAAATCCTAAAGCAAATAACTGATTTCCCTTAATTCCACCTGTGGGGCTTTAGCATTAAAGCATAATCTTGGAGATTTAGCATAATCTTGCATCCAAAGGAGGCATCTTCTCCACACTGTGGAAAATCTCAATTAGCCTCTGTAATACAGCCTGCTTCCTAAGCCTGAACCATGAAATCAGATAAATTTCTATTCAAATCCTCGCTCTACCACTCACTAGCTATGACATTGAGTTTAAACCCTCTGAGGGTCATATTTCACGACAATATGGTAGAATTCATAGTCTCACATCATAGGATTGTTCTAAGAATTAAATAAAATCATACATATAATATAGCATAGAACACAGCATATATTAAGTTCAATAAATTCTAGCTGTTATTACTGTCTACTTGAATATCCTCCCTTTATCTACCTCTACCTCATAAAGCAGCCCTTGGTAGAAAGTTTTATATATAACAATTTTATTAAAAGCTTCCCAAGAATGGGGTGCCTGGATGGCTCAGTTAGGCGACTGACTCTTGAGTTCAGCTCAGGTCATGATCTCAGGGTCTTGAGATGGAGCTCATGCCAGGCTCCATGCTCAACAAAGCATCTGGTTGAGATGCAGGAAGTCTAGTTGAGATTCTCTCCTTCTCCCTTTCACTCTGCCCCCCCCCACCTGCTCCTGGTCTCGCTCTATAAAATAAATCTTAAAAAACAAAACTTCTCAAGGAAAAGGACATTTGTGTCTTTGGTCAACACCAGATTCCTAAAACCTGGTGCATAAGAGGTATTTAATATGTCTTTGTTAAATAAATTTTTCTGAATTAAATCTTCTTCATTCCATGTAAATACTAAATATTATGTTCTAAGAGTAAAAAACAAAAATTAGTTGAAAGAGATTGTTCAAAGTTGTGTTATTTTTATTTTGCATTTAAATTCAAATTTAAAACTGTTTTGCAAAAAATAAAAAATAAAACTGTTTTACACTCTAGTCAGAAAATTTGAATATCCTTTATTTTGCCCATTGAGAATCTGGTTTTAATCCTCCCCAAATAAAGTCAGAGAAATAGATAGAAGAAAAACAAGATCAAACAATTCAGACCTAGCATGATACAGCTGTTTCCTTCATTGAACAGAAGTTTCTGTGTTTCCTTTTTTCTTTTCACAGTTCATCTTTTTATATTTCTTGCTGGACTGCATTTGATTAGCTGCCCAGTGTACTTACACCCTCAAATCACATCTGGTTGCATTGTTCCTTACTTCAGAGTTTGCTATAGCTTCCAAGTTGCTATCATCTACAACTTTTGAAACACACTTTGTTACATTAAAAAAATTGATGTTTTTGAAGCTAAGTGAAATACCTTCCTCTGTAGTGCCTATGGCATCCTGTAAACTTAAAGCAAATGAGGCAATTAGGACTTACTTGTTTAAAGAAGACTCTGATTTGGCATTTCATCAATTTTAAAAGCAAAACCTCATTTCATGGAACTTAGAATAAAGTATCTTGGTTGTGTGCTGAGCAGGGCTTCAGTTGGGTTTGGTGCCTGTGTGAGTGGCACTTTAACTATGATATTTTCTAAATAAAATATAAGTTGCTTCAGATTTTTCCCCTATATGCTTTTGTTGGACCACAGCTCCCTGACAAATTTCCTCTTAAGAATTCTGGTTAGACCTCCTCCGGGTGCTGGAGAGACTTGGAGGGATTTGGTTTGATACAGGAAGTAGAGTAAAAAAAGGACTTGATGACTGGGGTAAGTGAGGAAGATAAAAGAATGATTTCTACATTACTCACTTGAGGTTCTAGGTGGAAGTGATATCATTTAGTGAGAATGGGTCAAAATGCAAAATGAACTGCCTTGGGTGGCAAAGTATAAAAGGATGAATCAGAAGATTTGTAGGTTGGAGAAATTTTGGCACAAGAAATGGGATGAAAATAGTTCATAGGGAAAAAAGTGATGTAAAATTTCCCACTACTAAAAGGTGTTTAGGTTCCTCTTGGTACCTTTAAAAGTATGATGTATTTTTTTAATACCAATATTCACAATACACTGAAAATCTCTATCCACTGTAGCTAACTAAGCATGTGAAAAATATTAGATGCCAACTTTAAAATGTGTGAGGAAATAATGCTTCAAAATTCTTTTAGGGTGTAGGTAAGAAAGAATCATTGAAGACCACTGCAGAACTGAATCTAGGTAATATTCTAGCCTACACAAAGAAAGCTCTAATGTCAAGTGGTTTTCTTAGCAATGGAAAAGTAAAAGCTCTTTCGAAAGTTTCCTGCTCCTGCAGCAAACTACACACTGGTGGGTTTTAGATTCAATGACATCATGTCCTTTAGTCAATTGGCATATAAACACAAATATATAAATATAAGATATTTATAAAATACATATATTTGTATAAAATATGAGGCCAGAATGAAGACCTATAAGGAGGTAGCAGCAGTTTGTTTCATATATATTTATACTTCAGATATCACAACCTGATTCTTTTTTAAAGATTTTATTTATTTATTTGACAGAGATCACAAGTAGGCAGAAAGGCAGTTAGAGAGAGAAAGAGAGGAGGAAGCAGGCTCCCTGCTGAGCAGAGAGCCCGATGCGGGGCTCGATCCCAGGACTCTGGGATCATGACCTGAGCCAAAGGCAGAGGCTTTTAACCCGCTGAGCCTCCCAGGCGCCCCATCACAACCTGATTCTTAATCATTTCCATTAGCCTCACCAATGAAACCTACAGAACACCTGCTGACATTAAGGAGCCAAAACGTCATCCCTGCTAGTTTTAGAGAGAGGTGTACTGCAATGTGATACCACTAAGAAGAACCTTCATGAAAAGCCAGTCCTGCTAAGAGAGCTGCAGTGAGGAGAGATAGGGAACATGATGAAGGAAGATTAAGGATGTTGGGGAACCCAAGGCCTAGGACATGGGAAGAGGTATAAAGTTAGACAACTGAAAGACAAAGGGGCAGGCAAATTTTGATTCCCAAAAAATGCTTAATGAACACCTGTCACGAACTAGACATCACTATGAGCTTGTAAGCAAGATGGAGATGATTGCTTTCAAAGCTGACAACACAATAATTACTTAAAACAACTCTGGGCTCACAGTAACTGCAATTCCCACTCAGAATAAGAACTCACGTCAACATATAGGAAAAGTACTAATTTCTTACCAAATAAAACTGAAGATACCTTCTGAGCCATCATCTTGCCTTACAAAGGGGACAAAGGTGGGAAAACCTGCTAGTTTTTGTGTATTTAGGGGAATGAATATACGAGTGTTTCCTTTCTCAGAACACTCAGATTCATGATAGTGATGTAGATAACATGTATATATTAAGATTAGTATAATGTTTCATTTCCAGTATTCCTTACTGGACTCTACTGGATTACTTTCAACCCACAAAGCAGTTTAGGTATCATCTGAAGAAAACAGTGGGTAGTAAAGACATACTTAATTTGCTTCCCTATAAACACACTTCGTGTGTGTGTGTGTGTGTGTGTGTGTGTGTTCAAATACTATTCCTAGTAGGAAAAGTAATACCATGGGCTAACTATTAGGAGATAATATAATTTTCATTGGTTTTTCAGTAGCTTTTGTAAACTTGCATTTTCTTTTACTGTCTTGGGCTGTTCCTGTTGGGCTCCCTGATCTCAGGAAATGCTGTTATGAGGAGGGTGAGATTTGCCTACACCAGCAATAAATGGCTTATCTAATCTGTAAACAATCTTCATTTTCCTTTGCTAATAAGCATGTATTTTGTGACTTAGGTGGGTAATTGAAGAGACTTCTTAGACCCTTCAAAGAAATAAACTAGTTTTCCAGGAGCTGAGAACAACATAAACATCAACATTTTTATTTTAATGATTTTAGTAGGCAATCATTCTGAAATGTAACATGTCCTAATTGAACACAAGGCTAAAATTTAATCTTTTATGACCAAGTGTGATTATAATCACTAGTTATTAGAGACACCTAAATGCTGAGGTTTCATGTTTTCCATGTTATATGGGTCCCACATCCACATACTGTTTTCTTTTCCTTAGAGCTGTGTTTGTATTTCCCTTCTGCTCTTCCTTACACTAATACAAGCAAGAAGCACCAAATATCTGTGGCCAACTCTTCAATCCCTTTTGAATGCCTGTCCTCTTGTTATTCTAGCACAGTGATAAGAAATGATAGCTGTTCAACAGGGAAAGAAGGAAGGGACAGAAGGAAGATATTTGTGGAGAAACTAGACTACTAAACTATTAGAATTACTTCTAAGTTAAATGCAAGTAAATTCCTGAAGAATCTATTACCTCAATATAGATTCTGTGATCTTGCCCTTGACAGCTTGGAAATGATTTTTGTATCTTATTCCTGGAATGGGTTGTAGAAAGATTCTATATGTCTATATATAACATGTAGATATATAACATGAAATGAAACATCTTTTTTTTTTTAAATTCACTCGGCTCTTATTCTCATTACTTCATATATTAAGAACCTTCAAACAATCAGTTGTCTGTATAGTGTTAAATAATATTGTCCACACTTACGAACAGTCATATTGGTAAGGGACTACTTTCAGCTTCTAAAAATAAGTGTACTCAGTAATCTGAAAATGTGAATAGCTGATTTGCAATTAGCACTGAAATAAATCAGATACCCAAGGTATCTTTTCAAGTGATTTGCTAGATGACTTTGGCAGTAGATCTTTGGCTAATGGGAAGAAAGCTGATGGACAACTGTACTGGTGCTTCAGGACCTGCCACCAATGCATCCTTTCACTGATGCTGGAGTAATCTTTCATGACCAACCTGACCTACAGCTGTCCCCTTCCTTTAGCTATCTATAGGCAACCAGCCCCCATAGTTCTAGCTCAAACACTCTCTTTTAACACATGTTCCTCCCAGAAAGAATTGGGTGCTATTTTCTCCTTTGTTCCCATGGTATTCCAAACACCTCCATTTTAGCAAATGTAATTGTAAATTTGCATGTCAGTTTCCTCTTAATTATGTGCTTCATTGTTACATATTTAATACATGTTTTTTTATTAACATATAATGTATTATTTGTTCCTGGAGTACATGTCTGTGAATCATCAGTCTTACACAATTCACAGCACTCGCCATTGCACATAACCTCCCCAATGTCCATAACCCAGCCCCCTATCACTTCCCTCCCACCCCCCCCCCCAGCAACTCTCAGTTTGTTTCCTGGGATTAAGAGTCTCTTATGATTTGTCTCCCTCCCCAGCCCCATTTGTTTCATTTTTTCCCTCCCAACCCCCAATGACTCCCGGCCCTGCCTCTCAAATTCCTCATATCAGAGATATCATATGATAATTGTCTTTCTCTTATTGACTTATTTTCCTTAGCATAATACCCTCTAGTTCCATCCACATCATTACAAATGGCAAGATTTCAGGATTTTTGATGGCTGCATAGTATTCCATGGTATGTATGTATGTATGTATGTATGTATGTGTATGTGTGTGTGTGTATATATATATCTCTCACATCTTCTTTATCCATTCATCTGTTGATGGGCATTTAGGATCTTTCTATAGTTTAGTTATTGTGGAATTCCAGCTATAAACATTAAGGTGCATGTGTCCCTTCGTATCACTACATTTGTATCTGTAGGGCAAATACCCAGTAGTGAGATTGCTGGGTCATAGAGTAGCTCTATTTTCAACTTTTTGAGGAACCTCCATGCTGTTTTCCAGAGTGGATACACCAGCTTGCATTCCCACCAGAGGTGTAGGAGGGTTCCCCTTTCTCTTCATCCTCACCAACATCTGTCGTTTCCTGACATGTTAATTGTAGCCATTCTGACTGGTGTGAGGTGCTATCTTGCTGTGGTTTTGATTTGTATTTCCCTGATGCCAAGTGATGTGGAGCACTTTTTCATGTGTCTGTTGGCCATCTGGATGTCTTCTTTGGAGAAATGTCTGTTCGTGTTTTCTGCCCATTTCTTGATTGGATTACTTTGTTCTTTGAGTGTTGAGTTTGATAAGTTCTTTACAGATTTTGGATACTAGCCCTTTATCTGATAGGTCATTTGTGAATATCTTCTCCCATTCTGTCAGTTGTTTTTTGATTTTGTTGACTGTTTCCTTTGCTGTGCAAAGGCTTTTGATCTTGGTGAAATCCCAGTAGTTCAGTTTTGCCCTTGCTTCCCTTGCCTTTGATGATGTTTCTAGGAAAAAGTTGCTGCAGCTGAGGTTGAAGAGGTTCCTGCCTGTGTTCTCAAGGATTTTGATGGATTCCCATCTCACATTGAGGTCTTTCATCCATTTGGAGCCTATTTTTCTGTGTGTCATAAGGAAATGGTCCAGTTTCATCCCAATTTTCCCAACATCATTTGTTGAAAGAGACTGTCTTTTTTCCATAGGACATTTTTCCTGCCTTGTCAAAGACGACTTGACCATTGAGTTGAGGATCCATTTCTGCATTCTCTGTTCTGTATCATTGATCTATATGTCTGTTTTCGTGCCAGTATCATACTGTCTGGATGATGACAATTTGTAATAGAGCTTAAAGTCTGGAATTGTGATGCCACCAACTTTGGTTTTCTTTTTCAACATTCCTATGGTTATTCAGGGCCTTTTCTGGTTTCATATAAATTTTAGGATTATTGGGGCACCTGGGTGGCTCAGTGGGTTATGCCTCTGCCTTCAGCTCAGGTCATGATTCCAGGGTCCTGGGATCAAGCCCCACATTGGGCTCTCTGCTCAGCAGGGAGACTGCTTCCCCCTCTCTCTCTGCCTGCCTCTCTGCCTACTTGTGATCTCTCTGTGTCAAATAAATAAAATCTTTTAAAAAAATTTTTAGGATTATTTATTCCATTTCCTTGAAAAAAGTGGTGATATTTTGATAGGGATTGCATTAAATGTGTAGGTTGCTTTAGGTATCATAGGCATTTTCACAATATTTGTTCTTCCAATCCATGACCATGGAACATTTTTCCATTTCTTTGTGTCTTCCTCAATTTCTTTCATGAGTACTTTATAATTTTCTGAGTATAGATTCTTTGTCTCTTTGGTTAGGTTTATTCCTAGGTATTTTATGGTTTTAGGTGCAATTATAAATGGGATCAACTCCTTAATTTCTCTTTCTTCTGTCTTGCTGTTGTTGTTAAGAAATGCAATGGATTTCTGTGCATTGATTTTATATCCTGACACCTTACTGAATTCCTGTATGAGTTCTAGCAGTTTTGGAGTGGAATCTTTTGGGTTTTCCACATAAAGTATCATATCATGTGCAAAGAGTGAGGATTTGACTTCTTTGCCAATTCAGATGTCTTTAATTTCTTTTTGTTGTCTGATTGCTGAGGCTAGGACTTCTAGTACTATGTTGAATAGCAGTGGTGATAATGGATATCCCTGATGTGTTCCTAACCTTAGAGGAATAGATTTCAGTTTTTTCCCATTGAGGATGATATTTGATGTGGGTTTTTCATAGATGGCTTTGATGATATTTAGGTAGGTACCCTCTATCCCTACACTTTGGAGAGTTTTGATCAGGAAAGGATGCTGTACTTTGTCAAATGTTTTTTCAGCATCTATTGAGAATATCATATGATTCTTGTTCTTCCTTTTATTAATGTATTGTATCACATTAACTGATTTGTGGATGTTGAAACAACCTTGCAGCTGTAGAATAAATCCTACTTGGTCCTGGTGAGTAATGCTTTTAATGTAGTTGGATCTCATTGGCTAGTATTTTGGTGAGAATTTTTGCATCCGTGTTTATTAAGGATATTGGTCTGTAATTCTCTTTTTTGATGGGGTCTTTGTCTGGTTTTGGGATCAAGGTAATGCTGGCCTCATAAAATGAGTTTGGAAGTTTTCCTTCCATTTCTCCTTTTTGGAACATTTTCAGGAGAATAGGAATTAATTCTTCCTTAAATGCTTGGTAGAATTCCCCTGGGATGCCGTCTGGCCCTAGGCTTTTGTTTGTTTGGAGATTTTTGATGACCACTTCAATCTCCTTACTGGTTATGGGTCTGTTCAGGTCTTCTATTTCTTCCTGGTTCAGTTTTGGTAGTTTATATGTCTCTAGAAATGCATCAATTTCTTCCAGATTGTCAAATTTGCTGGTGTGTAGTTGCTCCTAGTATGTCCTTATAATTGTTTGCATTTCTTTGGTGTTGGTTGTGATATCTTCTCTTTCATTTATGACTTTATTAATTGGGGTCCTTTCTCTTTTCTTTTTGATAAGTCTGGCCAGGGGTTTATTGATCTTATTAATTCTTTCAAAGAACCAGCTTCTAGTTTCATTGATTTGTTCTACTGTTTTTTTGGTTTCTATTTCATTGATTTCTTCTCTGATGTTTATTATTTCTCTTCTCCTGCTGGGTTTAGGCTTTCTTTGATGTTCTTCGTACAGCTCCTTTAGGTGTACGGTGTAGGGTTAGGTTGTGTATTTGAGACCTTTCTTGTTTCTTGAGAAAGTCTTGTGTTGCTGTATATTTTCCTCTCAGGACTGCCTTTGTTGTGTCCCACTGATTTTCAACAGTTGTGTTTTCATTACCATTTGTTTCCATGAGTTTTTTCAGTTCTTCTTTAATTTCCTGGTTCACCCATTCATTCTTTAGTAGGATGCTCTTTAGCCTGCATGTATTTGAGTTCTTTCCAACTTTCCTCTTGTGGTTGAGTTCTAGTTTCAAAGCACTGTGGTCTGAAAATATGCAGGGAATGATCCCAGACTTTTGGTACTGGTTGAGACCTGATTTGCGATCCAGGATGTGATCTATTCTGGAGAATGTTCCATGTGCACTAGAGAAGAATGTGTATTCTGTTGTTTTGGGATGGAATGTATATTTGTGATGTCCATCTGGTCCAGTGTGTCATTTCGAGCCTTTATTTCCTTGTTGATCTTTTGCTTAGAAGATCTTTCAATTTCGGTGAGGAGGGTGTTAAAGTCCCCTACTATTATTGTATTATTGTTGATGTGTTTCTTTGATTTTGTTATTAAATGATTTATATAATTGGCTGCACCCATGTTAGGTGTAGATATTTAAATTGTTTTATCTTCCTGTGGGACAGACCCTTTATGATATAGTGTCCTTTCTCATCTCTTATTATAGTCTTTGTGTTAAAAATCTAATTTATCTGATATAAGGATTACCACCGCAGCTTTCTTTTGATGTCCATTAGCATGGTAACTTGTTTTCCACCACCTCACTTTAAATCTGGAGGTGTCTTTGGGTCTAAAATGAAGACATCATATCAATGCTTGAAGACAGCATATCAATGGGTCTTCTTTTTTAAATCCATTCTGGTACCCTGTTTCTTTTGATTGGGGCATTTAGCCTATTTACATTCAGGGTAACTATTGAAAGATATGAGTTTAGTGCTTCTTTGTATTGCCTGTAAGGTGACTGTTAATGTATATTGTCTCTGTTCCTTTCTGGTCTGTTACTTTTAGGCTCTCTCTTTGCTTAGAGGACCCCTTTCAGTATTTCTTGGAGGGCTGATTTTGTGTTTGCAAATTCTTTTAATTTCAGTTTGTCCTGGAAGCTTTTTATCTCTCTTATAGTCAATGACAGCCTAGCTGGATATAGTATTCTTGGCTGTGTATTTTTCTCATTTAGTGCTCTGAATATATCATGACAGTTCTTTCTGGCCTGCCAGGTCTCTGCGGATAGGTCTGCTGCCAATCTCAGCAGATTTCTATCATTGTATGTTACAGACCTCTTGTCCCAAGCTGCTTTCAGGATTTTCTGTTTGTCACTGAGACTTGTAAGCTTTACTATTAGATGATGGGGTGTGGACCTATTTTATTGGTTTTGGGGGGGTTATCTGTGCCTCTTGGATTTTGATGCTTGACCCCTTCCCCAAATAGGGAAATTCTCTGCTATAATTTGCTCCAATATACCTCTGCCCTCTCTCTCTTTCTTCTTCTTCTGGGATCCCAGTTATTCTAATATTGTTTTGTCTTATGGTATCACTTACCTCTCAAATTCTCCCTTTGTGGTCTAGTAGTTGTTTACCTCTTTTTCTCAGCTTCTTTATTCTCCATCATTTGGTCTTCTTTATCACTAATTCTCTCTCTGTCTCATTTATCCTAGCAATAAGAGCCTACATTTTTTTATTGTACCTCATTAATAGCCTTTTTAATTCTAACTTGGTTAGATTTTAGTTCTTTTATTTCTCCAGAAAGGGATTCATTTCTCCAGAAAGGGATTCTCTAATGTCTTCCATGCTTTTTTTGAGCCCAGCTAAGACCTTGATAATCATCATGCTGAACTCTAGATTTGGTATCTTACTAATGTCTGTATTGATTAGGTCCCTAGCCATGGTACTGTCTCTTTTTCTTTTTCTTGAGGTGAGTTTTTCCACCTTGTTATTTTATCCATATAAGAATACTTGAATGAGAGAACAAAATACTAAAAAGGTAGCAACAACCCCAGAAATATATACACTAACCAAATTGGAGGAGACCCAAAACTGGGATAAGAAAAGAGGAATAAAAACATACATACATAGATATGTCTATGTATGTATATATATTAGATTGGTGAATAGAACAGAGCCACACACTTGATTTTGAGGGTATTTTGGTCTGTTAGAAGAAGCTGCTTCCCAAAATTTTAAAGAAATAAAAACATATACACACACACACACACACACACACACACACAAAAGATGGAATATGACTATAAAGATGAAAATTAAAGATTCTAAAAAACAAATTGATAAGAAGTTGGTTGAGAAAACAAAAAAGAAAAAAAAAAGGAACGAATGTGATCAGTCTGGACACTCGAATGAAGCCATGCAATAGATTTAGGGTATATTTTTATCTGTTAGAAGAAACTGTATCCCCAAATTTTAAACTAAGTAGAACCTATATGTATAGAAAAAATAAGGCTAAATACAATGAAGGGGTAGAATATTACTATAACAATGAAAATTTTTAAAGATTTTTTAAAAAGTATTGATACGATAAAATAGTTAAAAATGTTAAAATATAAAAATGGAAAAGTTAAAAAAATAGAATAAGAAAAAAATAAAATTTATAAAGTTAACTTCGAAAGACTAAAGGATCATGGGGGAAAAAAGCTATGAATTCTATGTGTTGCTTTCCCCCAGCTCTGGAGTTCCACAGTTCTCATTGATCAGTGACCTTGACCTTGGCTGGATATTCTTGTTGATATTCTGGGGGAGGGGCTTGTTGTCATGATTCTCAAATATCTTTGTCTGAGGTGGGATTGCACCGCCCTTGCCAGGGGCCAGGCTATAAATCTGCTTGGGTTTGGTCTCGGGAACTTTTGTTCCCTGAATGCTTTCTGTACAGCCTAGGAGGGTGGGAATGAAAATGGTGGCCTCCCAGTTTCCAGCCCTAGAGGACCGGAGCGCTGGGGGCCCCACTCCTCATTGCAGCCTCAGAGAAAAGCAGTCAGTCCCTCTTGTCTCCCTGGTCTCCAGCCAGACTCCATGCTCACCCAGCCTGTGACCAAGCATTTCTATCTCTGGCACACGGCTGCATTTGGAGTCTCCAAACCCAGCAGACTGCTGCAGCATGTTCCTGTGCCACTCCTTCCAGAGGAGGAAGGAAGGGGTGTCTCCTGATATGCCATGTGTAATGTCCCTGCTCAAAAAAGCAGTGGCCTCACAGTGCCTTGGATCCCGGTTTAAGGTAACCCCGAAGTTAGAGTCCACTTCTCAGCTCCATTTCTGCACCAGCTTCCCTGTTGTGATACCCGGGAGCTCTGCCACACCCCAGCACCCCTGGTCTTTTTGTGACCCCTTGTGTCCTGAGACCACACTGTCCCTGCAAGGGCTCCATGCCACTTTGCTTCTGGAGTGACAGCCCTCAGTGGAGCAGACTTCTAAAAGTCTGATTTTGTGCTCCACTGCTCTACTGCTTGCTGGGAGCCAACCCCTCCACTCACGGTCTATCTTCCAGTTTATTGCCTTGGAGTCACTTCTCTGAGCATCCTACCTTCCAGAAAATGGTCACTTTTCTGTTCTGAGAATTGCTACTCTTTTTCTCTTTGCTCTCCTGTTGAGTATGTAAGTGTTCAGAATGGTTGGATAACTATCTAGCTGAACTCCTGGGGCCTGATTATATTAGTTCTCCTACTCCTATTCCATATTGCTCCTCCTCCCTCCCTTAATACATGGTTTAATGCTGGGTGCCCAGTAGACATTTAGAAATATTTTTTGAGTATCAGGGGATTTGGCTATCATAAACCTCCAGATGAATGAATGAAAAAAAATTGATATCACACCTTCAAGCAGGTATCCATTTTTCCTAGTAGAGCATATTTTTTGTGGGATATGCTATATATCACTGAGCTATATTAATTTTGAGATAAGTGACTGGAGAGCAGCTACTATAATAAGAATAAAAGAGCTAGCTCTGCACTTATAAAATCCTGTCATAACTTAGAGAAGTTAACTCATTTAAATTTGAGCAGTTCTTTTGATTTGTGGTCACAACAATGGCTGCTGGCTGGACATGTTCTTACATAAGAAGCTCATGTCCTCCCAGCAGCCTAAAAGTCTGGACCATCCATGTCCATCTTCTTTTTTTTTTTTTTTTCTTTTTCTTTCTTTTTTTTTTTTTTTTTTTT
>NW_022631703.1:21950-33746 GCF_010015895.1 Lontra canadensis
TTTTTTTCTTTTTCTTTCTTTTTTTTTTTTTTTTTTTTTTTTTAAGGGAGAACACAAATGGGATGGGGGAGAGGAAGTGGGAGAAGGAGAGAGAGAATCTCAAGCAGGCTTCATGCCCAGCACAGGAGCCCAAGGCAGGGCTCAATCTCTCAGAGGAGATCACGACCTGAGCTGAAATCAAGAGTGAGATACTTTACCAACTGAGCCACCCAGGAGCCCCCTTGTCCATCTTTCTGTTGCTAGTGCCTAATACCTACAGAGTTCTCCTAAGAGTGAATGGCCCCTTTAGCCGTGGGGGTTCTGGGTACACAGCAATGAACTTCATTCCAAGCTGTGTTACATCACTTGAAGCTGAAATATATCTTGTCTTCCTATAGGTTTTAACAGATATCAGATTCTCATAGCAAAAGAAATTGGGTGGGGAGTCAGGGTACCAGAAATAAAATCCCAAATTCACTTCTAACTCTGAGATTCACCTTCAAATGAGTCACCTAACCTTGCTGAACTTCCCTTTTTAAGCCTGTAAAATGAGAGGAAATGTAAAAGTTGACCCAATGTCTGTTAAGGCCTTATACAGTTTAAAATTCCTTTATAACTTTTTGTGGGGAAATTTAAACAAGATTTGAACCCAGGCATCCTAACTCCACAGGTTGGGAATTAGGACACCTGGGTCCTGGTTCTACCCCTAATAATAGTTTTGTGACACTGGCCTATATGGCCTGTTTTGAGAGGACTTAGGGGCTGCAGGGTGGGTTCTGAGGCCTTTCCAGATTTAAGAATCAAAACTTAGTCACCAAGCCACCTGTGACATTGAACACAAAGACCTCACTCTTGATCTGAAATACTGGGCACCATCCTTTGCACACTGAACCAATGGTTTCTTTTGCAGAGGTCATCAGAGTGGAAATGGAAACCCACCATTAAGTTTCAATGTTTAAAATTTCTCGTCAGTTGGATGCCTGGGTGGTTCAGTCAGTTAAGCATCTGCCTTCAATTCAGGTCATGATCCTAGGGCCCTGGAATCAAGTCCTGCATTGGGCTCCCTGCTCAGCGAGGAGCCTGCCTCTCCCTCTGCCTGCTGCTCTCCTTGCTTGGGCTCTCTCTCTTGCTCTCCCTCTCTCTCTCTCTCTCTCTGGCAAGTAAATAAATAAAATCTTTTTAAGAAATAAAAGATGAAATGCCTCATCAGAAACCATATAAACTAAAGTTACAAATTCTGTTCTTGGCAATGAAATGAGATCATTGATTAGCTCATATATCATAATTATCTCATGGTAAATGGCTACCTCAGGCTTTTAAGAAAATTTGTTTGGCAGTAAGATATGCCTAACAAAAACAGGAAGCAGATTGCTAATAATTATAGTCTAGGAGACCACAATTTCCAAAATATGATTTTCTTGAAAGGAAAGCATACATAGGGTCTTTAGTAGTGAAAAGGTGATTACAAGGCAAAGTCATTACAGAATAGCTCTTGTAGAGGAATGTTACGTGAATCAAGAACCTGTTTAGGTGCCAGGTAGGTTTTTTGATTCCAGATAACTACACATTCATTGAACATCTTCTGTAAGCCATGCTCATGTTGATATTAGTGACGGTAATAACCACGTACCTGTGTTCAAAGGACCTACCGTCTAAAAGGAATAGAAATATAGACTTGTAAACTGTGTAACTTACAATACTGTGTATAGCAGGTGTTCACTTGGGCTCTGCTATTCTGGAAAGACCAAAAACTAACATTTTCTAAGGCCTAAGGCCCCAAACAAATGTTTGGAGGACTCAAGAATAATCAGGTGTTTCAACTACTCTGAGAAACCCGTGGTTCCCAGACAAGGCTGCAGTGTTTACCCAGGACCACTATGTCACAAGCTTGGGTCATAGTCATAGCCTCATGTAGTGCCTGTCCTTAGTCAGGGCTGCACAGAGTCTTCAACACCAGGTGCCTCACCATGCTGTTGCTCTGGGTTCTGGAATTAGAAAAAAAGAAAGAAAAAGAAAAAACCTTTCCCTAAGGAGCCCCCTAAGATCTACTTTTCATTGAACCCCTAACCCTACATGCTTACTGCTTCCCATCCTCAATAACAAGGAGGAAGCAAGGAGGACTTTCTGTCCAGATGATAGGGCTGTGAGTTCATAGACATGGTCTCCTTTCTGTCCAGCTTCACTGACTGCCACCAGGGCCCTCCACTGGAAAGAGTGATTCTCTTTAGCCTTCTCTCACCAATATCTGAGGTCTCCTTGGTTTTCCTGAGGAAATGGGTAACACTCGACTTTGGAGAACTTGCTGAAAATCTTCTTGCCCATTTCTGTGACTCTCCTTACCAACCAAAGTCTTAGATTCTCTACTGGGGAAGTGTGGCAGAGAAGAATGGATAGAAGTAGCAGTTCCTTGTGTCTGGGAAAGGGGGAGAACTCTTGAAGTGGTCATATCTCATTTTGGTTCTTTACAGGAAAGTACAAGTCAACCATCCTACACAGAGAGAATAGTACAACATGTACAAAACTCTAAGCAGTTCAGTAGCTCTGAAGTGAAAACTATAAGGCTGAGAACAGCAAGAGATGACCCTATGGGGGTGAGCACAAACCCTAAGAGAATAAGTTGATTTTTAACTACCCATGGAAGGGATATATATAAACTTCTCATATAAAGTTGATGCACAATGTTACATTAGTTTCAGGTGTATAACATAGTGATTCAACAATTTTATCCCTTATGCTATGTTCCTCATAAATGAAGCTACCATCTGTTACCATACAAAAGGTCATCAAAGTATTATTACTATATTCCTCCTGCTTTGTCAGGAAGCCTGTCTCTCCCACTCCCCTTCACCCATTTTCCCACCCCCTACTCTCTCCTCTCCAGCAACCAATAGTTCCCTATTTGGAGGTGTGATTCTACCTTTGGTTGTTGATTCACTTCACAAGATTCATACCATCTCTTCCTTATCCATTTGTCTATCAGTGGACACTTAGGTTGCTTCCATACCTTGGCTTTTGTAAATAATACTGCAATAAACTTGGGGTTACATATATCTTTTCAAGTTAATGTTTGTGCTTTCTTTGGGTAAATAGCCAATGGTGGAATTATTGGATCATATAGTGCTTTATTTAATTTTTTGAGGAAACTCCATACTCTTTTCCACAGTGGCCATACCAGTTTAAATTATCACCAGCAACTTATAAACCTTTCTTTTTATTCTACGTCCTAATACTTGTTATTTCTTGTCTTTTTAAATTTTAGCCATTCTAACAGATGTAACATGATATCTCACTGGTTTTGATTTGCATTTCCCTGACAAGTGATGTTAAACATCACCTATGGAAGGCTTAACTCTTGCCAAGCACTGTCCTAAGAGTTTATCTGTATTCAACTACCTGTATCACAATCCAATGAAATAAGCACAATTGTTATCCCATTTTACAAATGAGGAAACTGGAGATTAGCAGAGATAACTTGTCTAGAATCACACAATTTGTCAGTGGCAGAACTGGAACTCAGACTAGAGTTTTTTTATTCTGAAACTTATACTCAAACTAAATTTTTTGCACCCTTGAGAATCCTTGATGTCACAAACGGGGGCCCACTAGAAGTCCTAGGATAAGAGGAATGGTGGGGCAGGGAGGGGAATAGAACCATAGAAAGAATAATGTTGTGTATACAGGAGGATAGAAAAAAGCAAGACCAGATGGAGGAAAATTTCAGTGAATTTGGACTTGATGGTTTAGGCAATGAAAAATCCCGGGTATATGTGATTAATCTAAATAGATCATCTATATTTTTTAAATGACTTTCAAAATAGTTGTGTACAAACTACTTTCCATCTGCTGTTTTCAGTCTTTGTTGTTGGAGATATTCACTGTTTCTTGAGAGATATGTTCCTATGTCCTTTTTTTCTTTTGGTGTCACACTATTCAATTTCAGCAGTGGAAATTGAGGTCAGAAAATAGGAAATTACAACTTCATGTAGAGAATCACTCATGCAAGGTTCTGACGATCTTGGTTGCACACAGATATGCTTATTAAGGAACCCAAGCGAGGAAAGTAATGGAATAAAACCTTAGCACAGTTTTAATCTGAACTATTTTCAGGTGTTGTAGTATTTTCTTTTTCTGTCCTAAGAGAAGAAATAGAAATTTTGTATAACAAAGCAACAAGATTGGCCTCAATAGTTTATTTGACCTGTAGAAGTGAAACCTTTGCTGATCTTTTTTGGGGGCAGAATAAGCAGTTTTAACTTCAGAAGTAAGAGGATAAATTGCTTATATCATATGTGTTACTGTGACCATTTTCTGTTTTCCCCATTCCTAGGTAGTACCTAGGAAATTATCTCTTTTAATTTAGTGTGCAGTAAACTAAGTGTTTGAGTATGAAGTTCCTTTTCTATTCTTTAAGGCACTTAACTAGACTTCTAATAGGATGAACCATAGATACACTAACAGAACCGAATGTTCATTTTTCCTAGTACTACAGCTAGTATTATAATCAACTACATGAGTGATAGGGATCAATGCCCTGGGCATCATACTCTGTTCCTTCTCCTCCTGCAGCCCCATTCTACTCAAAGTGTGCCATCCTTTGACTGTGTTGGAATCCAGGGCCCTGGAATCCACCCCTGAAAGCCTCAAGCCCACATCTAGGACCCACATGAGCCTTACAGCCATAGGCCCAATTGGTATGATGGGGCAGCTGTATGTTTGGGCTATATTTGAAGTTCAGATATACAGACTAGAGTATCCAAAGCCAGGAGTAGAATGTAGCAAATGGGTAGCAGGCTAGGGGCCAACTGTCTCTGCTGCTATGCTACACTTGGGTGCAGTACTGCCATTAGATCCAAGAATTCTAAGTTTGAACCTGGACTTCCAGGCTGTTAGGAAGGTATGCTTGTCAAGGTAAAAGGAAAGAACATTTTATCTTTATTACCTTGATTTGTAACTTCTAACTAACATTTACACATTTAGGGTTTTTTTTTTTTAAGTTTTTGCTTAAATTCCATTTAGTTAACATGCAATATCTGTAGTAGGTATACAATAGGGTGATTCAACATTTCCATACAATGCCCAGCGCTCCTCGCAGCAAGCACACTCCTTAATCCCCATCACCTATACTACCGCCTCCTCCCCACTGCCTCCCATCTGGTAACCATCGGTTTGTTCGCTATAATTAAGAATCTCTTTCCTGGAATGTTTCTATTTACACTTTAACTCAGGTTCCACAAATGTTAGGGATAGGTCTGGAATGACATCTCACCCAAAACCATTGAATGAGATTTTCTCACCTTGGAATGTGGAATTGGTGTTGGTTTCTGCTGGTCACTTGAACTGGGAACATCCAAACTTCTAAGCTGAGTCCCGACAGGTGTAGGACAATCCATTACAGTCTATTAGCTTTTGGAATAAGAACTTTAGAGGTGGCCTGATTCCTGTTCTATCCAAGACTTGGTTGCTGACCTTTTTCTTAACTTTTATAGCATACCACAGTATCCTTCCCATAATGTCCCTGTCCTGCTACCTTATTTTCAAATAGGTGTTCATTACCTGCTTTCTATAATCTGTGTTTCCACCTAGACCATGAGGATTAACAAATGCATTGTTTAATAACCTAGGACATTATGTTGGAGGCTTTCAAAATCTTTCATAAAATTTGTATCTGCTGTATCAGTCACTTCAAAGAGTCTTGTTGGAAGACTCTTCTAACTGGCTAATAACAGGCTAAAAGTGTTATACGGGCTTAACCAAATCTTCTACACCTACATGTTGTAACTGAAAAATGAACTTTACTGGTTTTCAATTATGCCTTCATCTCTGTTTTATATTTGCCTTGAGATCCAGAGGTGGTGTTTTTTTTTTTTTTTTCCCTAAGGCAGTGCAGTATATACATTTGGTTTTTATTGTTCAGGTTCTGAATAGAGAATTCTTCACAGAAAGGACCAGCTATAGGAAGATGCAACCTCTTCTGAAGAGGTGTTAAGGGATAGGTTCTGTCACCAACAATGGCCATCAGCCTCACAAGCCCATTTCTCAGAGGAAAGTCTTCCAAACATATCAGCTCTTTGTTTTCTCTCCCATATTTTTCGGTTTCTTCTCACCTCAGTGTGACTCCACTCTAGTTGAGATTGTCAAGAAAACTTCTTTTTTCTGAGGATGAGAGATGTGCCTCTATATTACTGACACCAAATAACTTTCCAAGGTGCTTACTGCATAGCATTTTGTCCCCTTAACATGTACATTAAAATAATAGTTTTATCATAAAAACAAATAAGCAATGAATTATAAGGGACAGGAGTAATGTTTCCTCCCTTAGAAACAGTATGTAGTCTGGGACCTCTCTCTCTCTCTCTCTGTCTCTCTCTCTCAGAGCTATATCACAAGTTATCATTCCACAAAACTCAAACGTTAGTGCTGGTACCTGAAATGGAGACAGAATTGGAATGGACTGCTCCAGAAGGCTGTGGGTTTCTGGTTACTCCATGAATTCTTTCTAGATTACCCACATGTACTACAAGAAGAAATTGAAGCCAAGAGGAGCTAATAATCTCACATGTCACTCTTTAAACTTACATATAGTGCCAGTCATCCTGGACTCCTTCTATCCCAGTGTAACTTTTCTTTTCTCCACTTTTATCTCCCTGCCTCTTCCAGGACCCTCCCCAAAATCATTGTCTGAGGAGGTTGTGGTAACCTGAATGGATGAAGGAATGTTCTAGGTGGTGACGTTGGGCTGAAGCAGTAGACTTTAAAAGAGCTTAAGTATATTCATACTATAGACGATTACTCAGCCTTTAAAAAATGAATTTCTGACACATGCTACAAACTAGGTAAAATCTGAAGACTTTTTACTAAATGAAATAAACAGAAAAAGAAAAATGATTCCTTTTAAATAAAATTCCTAAAGTAGAGTCATAGAAAGTAAAATGGTAGTTTTTATGGGCTGTAGGGAGGGGTATATGGTTAGTTGATGTTTATTCTCTCCACCCCTGCTTGCTTTTTCTGATTTTCCATTTCTTAGACACTGCTAGAGCATATTCCACATCCTACATAACTGACTCTTACCCCAAAATCTCCTAGACTGTGATAGAACAGTTTCTACATTAGGATGGACCTTAGTGACCCAAATTTTGCAGGGGACACAAAGGGCCCCCTCGAGCTTGAGTTTTGAAGGGACCAGCAGTGGGACCAGACCTCTAGGTGGGCTGCAGAAACTATAGGCGCAAGAGGTTATCTGCTGCATGAAAAGGATAAACAAATTCCTTTATTCCACTCAGATCACACATATCTACACTTAAAAATCTCTGGTGACTTTCCTTCTCCCTTGCATTAAAAATGAGAGTCCTGGCTCCATAGCTCAGGGGTCAGAGCACTGATTTCGTAAAAACCAGAGTCCTAATGCCTTCAAGGCCCTGCTTCTGATGCCTCCCCCTGTTCTTTCCCTGGCTCACTCATCGCCAGCCACACTGCCTCACTCATCGCCAGCCACGCTGCCTCTTCATTATTCCTCAGTCATCAACACACTCCTGTATCTCAGCCCTTGCTCTTGTTCTTCCCTCTGCCTAAAACGTTTCTCCCCCAAAGGCCCTTGTGGCTTTCTCATTCATCTCCCTCATGTCTTTATGCAAGTGTCACTTCAATTATATCCCCTTAGGCCACCGTATTTAAAATTAGAAGAATTAAAATTAAGAATTAGAATTCCCTGCCTTCTAGTCTCCATTGTGCTCCTCATCATCTTGCAGAATATATGATTTACTTACGTGTTATGTATGTGTATTGTCTCCCTGACAGATGTTGGGGATTTTATATTTTTGATCATTTCTGTTTCCTCTTTGCTTAGAATGGTGTGTGGTCCATATTCAACAAATACTTAAGTTACTAAATACAAAAATAAATTAGTGTTTGCTTTCTAGAATGGTTAGAAATTCTAGAGCTAAACAGAAAGGTCTTTCCCTTTAGAATGGAACTACAAATGGAAGCCGTATAGGTCCACAATAATCCCAGAACTCTAGGATAACTCTAAAGAATGTTAATCTATATATTGTTGGCAATAGTAGTAATGCCAATGTCACTAAACTCTCAAGTGAACCATGATAAAATAAACCTCTTTTCAAGAAAACCCACATCCTTTAGGAAGTCAGTAGAATTAATCGCCATATTAACTGCAGCAACTCAGCGATATGAATACCAAAGGCATCTTGTAGCATTCTCCCTTGTGAATAAGATCAAGGGAAGATAGAGAACTTTACATCATTACAATTCATGAAAGCTGCAGTTTTTAACCCCTGCCACATGTCAAACACTACACTGGTGGTTAAGTTCACTTCAACTCACCAACCTTCTAGTCGATGTAATATTATCCGGAGAAAACTCAGGGTCAGAAAAGTTATTTTTCCAAATTTATGCTCCCACGTGATTCAAACTTAGGTTTTCTGAACCCCAAATCCAAAACTATTATATTATGCTATGCTGCGTCCATAAGTAATAAAAATCAGACCAGTTGGGGTTTATTTTTGCTGACACTGAACTAGATTTGAAATTACCAACCTTCTATAACTACTTTTTATCTGGATTATTAAAAACACTGACTACAGTGATGAAACTTTTCCACAGTAAAGAGAAATAATAATTTAAAGGTTGCTATCTTTTCCAATTCATTTTTTTTTAAATCATCTTGGCTTATCACTGGGGAAGATCTCTAAGCAATAAACGAAATGCAATGAAAAGAAAAGGCAATGTATCATAAAATGTGTTTTGCATGTTGATAACCTGGGATTCATTCATTACTTATGATAAGTATGAAAACTGTTTTTGATAAAATTCATGAATAGGACAGTTTTAGTCAGGTGAAGTCCTTAACCGTTAAGCTGGTTGAGTACATTGTTGAAATGTACAACAGGGCCTTGGGGCAGTTTTCCAAATATAATTAGGTTTGTAGTTTATTAAAGTATGGATTTGAAGTTCTCTTATATTTATAATATATTTTCAGTGATCAAGAGCTGGGAAAGTGTTTGGAAAGAGACTTGGAAGAAAGTGACAATATGTTAGTGAGCAGCAGAGGAAAAGACTTATCTTAGAACAGCCATTATCACTTAATCTATTCTATTTTTTCTCCCAAGATGAACTATACCTTAAATGATTCCAGCTACTTTTAACTAAAATAAATAAATTGATATATTCCTTTCCCACCTTAGGTATTGCTCAGTTACACTTATATTCTATTGCTTTGTCTCTTAATTAGCAATTTTGGCCGTTTGAATGATGACTGGCAGCCATAATTTAATCAGGGAATATCTGCATTCTCTGGTAACTGATATAATCTGAATTTGAATTTTGTTATGTGTCTGTTTCCATTTGGTAGGAAGAATTCTGGGCTGTATGTCTACAGCATAAAAAGTGAGAAATGCAAGAAAAGCCTGGAGAGGAAAGCAGGGGCCCACTGGCATAGAGTTTTGCAGGTTATGCTAAGAACTTGAAGAATTTTATCTTTTCATAAATGGTAAGATACTGAATAGTTTTAAGGAGGAGGGACAGGATGCTATTTGCATTATTTTTTCCCCCCAAAGATAACTTGCCTGCATTGTGCAGTACAGATTGAAGGGGGCAGGATGGTATCAGAGAGAACATTTAGGAGGCTCAGTAGTAGATGAGAAAAGAGAGAGCAGAGGAAAAGCACTGATGATGAAGAAAGATTCAAGGTCAGAACTAGAGGTCAAATGAACTAGATTTGGCAATGAACTGGATGTTTGAATGAGAAAGAAAGAACTTTCAAAGACACAACCCTGATTTCTGGCTTGAGGATATCTGGATTTGGGGTAGCACTTAAAACCAAGAAGTGGTGGATTTGAGGAAAATAGAATTTTATTGTTCGATATTATGCTTGATGTGTCTGGGATACATTCAGGAAGACATAACTAGTTATATAGTCAGGTACCTGAGCAGGAACTCGGAAGAGAGGTTTTAGAGATAAATTTTGGGGAGTTAGCAACATATAGATGCGTCAGGTAAGAGGATGACATTGGGAAATGGAGAGGAGAAGTGAGTTGGGGGAAATTGGAGGGGGAGACAAACCATGAGAGACTGTGGACTCTGAGAAGCAAACTGAGGGTTTTGGAGGGGGGCCGTGAGGGGTTGGGTGAGCATGGTGGTAGATATTGTGGAGGGCATGTATTGCATGGAGCACTGGGTGTTGTGCATAAACAATGAATTCTGGAACACTGAAAAGAAAAAAAAAAAAGGTAAGAGTTGAGATTGCCGAGGAAAGATCTATGGAATGAGAAGAAAAGGCCCTAAAAAATAACATTTAGAGGTACAGAGACAGACACACAGTTACACCTATCTTGCTCTACAAATGTGCGTTACATACCTTATGTGGAACTGGGCATGCCAAGATACTCAGGGAGCTTGCACTGCAGGGAGGAAGATAGCAATGGGAAGAAAGCATTACCATCCATTGCTGTATTTATGACCTATGTATTACACTTGTGTAATATGCAAGCAAGGGCTAGAAGTGCTGTTGTGGCCCTATGACATACAATGTACCACGCTGCCCTCCATCTGGATTAGAAAGAGATCAGAGGAGCCTCTACAGAAAAGCCACCTAGCTCCGTGTTAGAGGATAAAGGGAACACTTCATATGAACAAGATGGGGAAAACGGTTTTCATTGCAGAAGGAACAAAGACAAGAGGGGATGAGTCAGCACACCACTCTCAGGAAATAAAAGGGACTCTGGTATGGCTGAAAAGCCAGCATGTGGGTTGGGTAAGGGAGGCAGGAGAGGAGGCTGACTAGCACCTAATTCCATACATGATGGAAAGTTGCTGAGAGAGAAACTTCAGAACCTACGGTAGTGGCTGGCAGGAGCAGAACTTCAGTAAATATTGACTGAATGCATAATCAGATTTATATTTCACAGAGACCCTACTAGTAGCAACAGAGAATATATTGGCTTGAGGAAAGAGGCAAGTTGGAAGTCCACTTGGAGGCTCCAACAGAACCAGCTGAGTCATTAGACCTGGCGGGAGACCAGGCAAGTGTATGGAAAAACTGTTGAGCTATTACCATTATTCTGCCAGATACAGAGAGAGAGACATGGGCCAGGGCGACACACACAGCCAGAGAGACAGAGACACGCAGAGCCAGAGCCAGAGAGACACACGCAGCCACACACACAGACAGAAAAAGAGACCTACACACAGAGCCAAAGCAACACACACATGGAACCAGAGCCAGAGAGAGACAGACAGATGGGCAAAGGGAGGCACAGATTGGGGGGAGACAAACACATACACACACATATACAAATACCCACACTTAAGACCCTCCAAGGTTTAAGGAAACCAATTCAACAAATATTTGTTGAATGCCTACCAGAGGCAGAGCTGGTTGTTAAAGATTCCAGGGAATGCAAAACCTCACATATGGAACAGGCCTACCCTTCGTAAGGAAGAACAGTGGAAGAGTTATCTTTTTTTTTTTTAATATTTTATTTATTTGACAGAAATCACAACTATGGAAGAGTTATCTTTGCTGTTGACTTAGAAAACCAGCTTTTCTGAAATTTCTCACCTTTTAGAGAAAGGAAAGGATATTTTTTAAATTTCTAGGTATATTATGTAGATGTTTTGTTTGACTGGCTTTTTGTTCTTTGTACTATTTAAGAATTATCTGGTTATATTTATTCTCCAGCAATATGGAATTATTTTCCAGGGGTACACGATGGTTGATTTCAACGCAATCACAAGGCTGTTATCACAAAGAACTTGATTTTTTTTTTTAACCACTGTGACTTCCTATCATTAAGTGTCTTTAAA
>NW_022631704.1:0-33700 GCF_010015895.1 Lontra canadensis
TACTCATGAAAGAAATTGAGGAAGACACAAAGAAATGGAAAAATGTTCCATGCTCCTGGATTGGAAGAATAAATATTGTGAAAATGTCTATGCTACCTAAAGCAATCTACACATTTAATGCAATTCCTATCAAAGTACCTTCCATGTTTTTCAAAGAAATGGAACAAATAATCCTAAAGTTTATATGGAACCAGAAAAGACCTCGAATAGCCAAAGGAATATTGAAAAAGAAAGCCAAAGTTGGTGGCATCACAATTCTGGACTTCAAGCTCTATTCCAAAGCTGTCATCATCAAGACAGGATGATACTGGCACAAAAACAGACACATAGATCAATGGAACAGAATAGAGAGCCCAGAAATAGACCCTCAACTCTATGGTCAACTAATCTTCAACAAAGCAGGAAAGAATGTCCAATTGAAGAAAGACAGTCTCTTCAACAAATGGTGTTGGGAAAATTGGACAGCCACATGCAGAAAAATGAAATTGGACCATTTCCTTACACCACACACAAAAATAGACTCAAAATGGATGAAGGACCTCAATGTGAGAAAGGAATCCATCAAAATCCTTGAGGAGAACACAGGCAGCAACCTCTTCGACCTCAGCCGCAGCAACATCTTCCTAGGAACATCGCCAAAGGCAAGGGAAGCAAGGGCAAAAATGAACTATTGGGATTTCCTCAAGATCAAAAGCTTTTGCAGAGCAAAGGAAACAGTGAACAAAACCAAAAGACAACTGACAGAATGGGAGAAGATATTTGCAAACGACATATCAGATAAAGGGCTAGTGTCCAAAATCTATAAAGAACTTAGCAAACTCGACACCCAAAGAACAAATAATCCAATCAAGAAATGGGCAGAAGACATGAACAGACATTTCTGCAAAGAAGACATCCAGATGGCCAACAGACACATGAAAAAGTGCTCCATATCACTCGGCATCAGGGAAATACAAATCAAAACCACAATGAGATACCACCTCACACCAGTCAGAATGGCTAAAATTAACAAGTCCGGAAATGACAGATGCTGGCGAGGATGCGGAGAGAGGGGAACCCTCCTACATTGTTGGTGGGAATGCAAGCTGGTGCAACCACTCTGGAAAACAGCATGGAGGTTCCTCAAAATGTTGAAAATAGAACTACCCTATGACCCAGCAATTGCACTGCTGGGTATTTACCCTAAAGATACAAACGTAGTGATCCGAAGGGGCACGTGCACCCGAATGTTTATAGCAGCAATGTCTACAATAGCCAAACTATGGAAAGAACCTAGATGTCCATCAACAGACGAATGGATAAAGAAGAGGTGGTATATATACACAATGGAATACTAAGCAGCCATCAAAAGAAATGAAATCTTGCCATTTGCGATGACGTGGATGGAACTAGAGGGTATCATGCTTAGCGAAATAAGTCAATCGGAGAAAGACAACTATCATATGATCTCCCTGATATGAGGGAGAGGAGATGCAACATGGAGGTTAAGGGGGTAGGAAAAGAGTAAATGAAGCAAGATGGGATTGGGAGGGAGATAAAACCATAAGTGACTCTTAATCTCACAAAACAAACTGAGGGTTGCTGGGGGGAGGGGGTTGGAAAATAAAAAAAATAAAAAAAAAATAGAAACCAAATTAGATATCCAAGTATATGTGATATTGTGAAACCAGGATAAGAACAACTTTAAAATTTACTTTTACTCCCTTAAATGACAACCAAAAAGATGAAGAATGTTTCCTATATAAATTTTGATGATTAAAATATTCTAAAAACAAGGGTGCGTTGGTGGCTCAGTTGTTAAGCATCTGCCTTCAGCTCAGGTCATGATCCCAGGGTCCTGGGGCCTAGCCCTGCATCAGGCTCCCTGCTCAGTGGGAAGCCTGCTCCTCCCTCTCCCACTCCCCCTGCTTGTGTTTCCTCTCTTGCTGTGTCTCTCTCTGTCAAATAAATAAATAAACTCTAAATAAATAAATAAATAAATAAATAGAATATTCTAAACATAAATCACTTCAAATTCATGCAACTCAAAATGCAGTAAGAATTTTAATGCCCCCAAAATAAAGCATGTGAGCATGATGATCTTCCTCCTCTGTTGTCTTTATGCCCAGAATCACTTGAGCTATAAACTTAATTTACTAACTGACCTAATTTGCATGATATAATTTGTGACTCTTTCAATTATAAAATTCCAGGGATCAAAACAATGGAATATTATTGAACCACAAAAAAGAATGACATCTTGTCATTCATTATATTGTACATTTTAAACTAATATAACATCATATATTAATTATACTAGTATTTTTTTTAAATTTAAAAATTGGAGCAAACAAATGGATAATAGCCCTAACAATATTTTTAAAAATGCAAAATGCAATTTCAGTTTCTTTTTTAAAAAAATCCCCATAACACAAAATTGTGTAATAAAAACCACAAGATTTATGGGAAAGAGGGAGGTTGGGAAACAACAATCAAAAACTTTATCAGTGCTGTAAAAAAAAGACAGAAACCTAACAAAAGTGCTAGCAAGTTTTACACATGCTGATAGTTAAGAAATTCATAAATACCACAATAAATATAGCACTGATATCAAGTTTACTTGTGGAAGAGATGTGGAAAGAATTGTGGCTTATGCGTTTTTGCCAAGTAGTAGAAGGGTTATTGGAAATTGGAAGGCAATTTTTAACACCAGATGTGGACAGATGTGGCTTACTTATAACACACACACACAAACACACACACACACATTGAACCGAGATAGCTGGTAGATGTTTCAAGTGTGTAGGTGTGGTTTTTATAGTCCTATGTGACCTGGTTGGGCTGGGTAGAATTTACTGCATTGCATTCACCTGCTATTTCTTGTGGATGAAATGCACATAGTAAGCAAATATGAAATTCTGATCATACTCAAATTTTTCCTTAATATATCAATCATGTTGGAACAAATTCACATTTGCAAAACAAGTGTTGGAGCTAAACTGATTATACTTTATTTCTATCTTAATATTCCTTATTATATTTATTTCTTATCCTAGTGTCTAGTCTCAAAGACTAGTGGTGTCCTCCCTCTTTATAAAAGCTATTCTTCCAACAATGTTTGTGCTAGTAGATAAATTATAGATTCCCTTGTCTTTTTAGGGATCTGACTATAAAGCTTACACCCATTTTCTTCAACTATCTTACATACAAAAAGGGCTCTCCATTGTCTTCTCCTTCCCACTCAAAATGGACAGTTCTGTTTTTGAAGAGTCCTATTCTTTATCCTGTGGCATCCTCTATTAAAATACCTATTTCTCTTTTCACCTAATAAACTTATGGGGAAAGTGGCTCTGTATCTAGAGCCCCCATTTCTCTACACACCATAATAGACTTTTTTACTTCCCCGTAATCTTTCTCGGTAAGATCACTGAAACAGCTCTCTTGAAAGACATTCATATCTTCCTTGTTGGTGAATTCATCATCTTCTTTCCATTTCACCCACCATCCTTGTGAAGCATCTGACTGTTCACTGCTTTAGCTTTCTAGGGCTTCTGTAGCAAAGTACCACAAACTGGGTGGCTAAGAACAACAGACATGTATTATTTCACCATTATGGAAGCTAGAGTCTGAAATCGAGGTGTTAGCAAGCCCACGCTCCCTCTGAGATGCTAAATAGAATATTTCTTTGCCTCTCTAGATTCTGGTAGTGGTCACTGACCCTTGGCATCCTCTAGCTTACAGTTCCATCACTTCACTCTCTGCCTCTGTCACCATGTGGTGTTTTCCCTCTCTGCTCCTCTCTTATTAGGACACCAGTCATATTGCTCCAAAGCTGAGTCCTTGATCTCATGTTAATTTACATCTCTACAGACCCTATTTCCAAATAAGGTCATATTCACAGGTACCAGAATTTAGGATTTCAGTATCTTTGAGGGGAATGCACTCCTAAGAGTCATCTATTCTTTCTTGAACCTCTTCAGTCCATTTCTTTCTAAATACAATAAAAATATTTTGAAATTTCTGAGTTTTACCTATGTGGCCTCCCCTATGCTGAACATTTTACATTGATTTTATGTACCCCATATAATCCTCACAACTCTTTTAGATAAGTGCACTTATTTTTGCCCACTTTACAGAGCATAAAATTTTACATAACTTCCCACAAGTAAACTGGTCAAAGAGTTAGACTTTGAATGTAGGAGATCTGATCCCAGCACCCACAGCTATCATGACATTACCTACCCACCTACCCAATATTTGCTTGACCAGAAATCCAGCATAACAACTGGGGGGATAATTAGGACTTCACTGCTGATCCTAGAAAACATGGCTTATAAAGAGTGGTGGGTGAAAATTCCAAACTATAAGAGATTGGAAAGAATGGGAAGAAAAAGAGGAGAAGCAATAAGGATAAATCAGTATTTTTCTTAAAATCTGCAAAGAAGAGAAGGAGAAAGGTCAGTAATTTAAGAGCAGATTAAAGGTTATTTTTTAGAATAAGAAGGACATAAGCATATTTGATAGACGGAAGGCAGGGATTAACTAGAGTCATCTGGAGATGCAAGGAAGAATAAATATAGCAGATGGAACACAATCTTGGAAAATGGAAGAGGTTGTGATCAAAACCACAGAAGTGTTGATCTTTGCAAAAAAGAATTTCACCAGGTCAAGAGAGAGGGGTAAGAGAAAGGGATCTTTCTCTCTTGTTTCAGCTAAATATCTAACATCTAACTCAGAGTAGACATTAACAAACGCCCTTTTACTTTTCTGCCCACAAATGTTTTTGGCTTCTAAGGAGTGGGCTATGCCTGGTAATCCTCCAATAAATAAGTAGTGATTGCTATCTGAAACCAATAATCATTTTGTTTTAATACTTAGCCTTTCTAAGAAAATTTGCTCCTTCTGAAAAGTTATCTGCTTTCTGTAGTTTATTCTGTATTGAGGTTTTGGTTTCTGTAGTTTATCCTATATTTAAGCAACTCTACTGGCTCTTTTGGATAAGAATTCACATGTGAAAATTGGGTGTTCCAAATGTAGATATCATTATAAAATACTTCAACTATTTGAGGAAAAAGATCAAGTTAAATTTTTTTTAGGACCTGTCATCTATAGGAAAGCCAATTATGTCATCAGGGCACTGCATAAGGTGGCAATTCCTAAGCTGCCAAACGGAGTCAATATGAAATATTACCAAACTCCAAATTTCAAGTCCACCTAAAGAAACAAACAGGGAGAGAGAGAGTGAGAGAGCAAGAGGGGGTGGGGCAGGGAGGATGGAGAGGAAGAGGAGAGAAAGGTATAGAAAAATACAAAGAAGAAAGAAATACAAAGTTGTGCCAAAATCAAAATGACATGTTGGCATCCGTTTAGCTAATGGCTAATAATTTGTAGCTCCACATGAACATCTAACCTTTCAACACTGAAAAGGCCCAAGATAAACGTTCCTGTTATTCCTTATAGACTCACTGCCTTACTCTAGCCCAGCCAACCTAATCTTGGCTCCCTCTCCTTCTTCATCCTACTCCAGCCTCCAGACATGTTTCTACGCAGACCCTCCCATGCCAGCGATAGCCACCCACCCACCATCTGCCAAGCTGCCTTCTTGCCCTCATTCATCTGAAAAATTTTCTTAAATCCTATCCCATCAGGAAAACAACCTCAATTTGTGGGCAGGAACACAAGAGTCTGCCTCTGGAGTATAAAGACGAGTGTTTCTATTAAGCCTTTTAATTTTTTAACTCTTTCAATCTATTCAATAACATTATAAGGTATTATTGTACCCATTTTACAAAGGAGGAAATTCAAGCTTATAAATATCAAATGAATTATCCATATTTCCTTAGACAGTAAAGGTCAGAATTGGAGCTCAAATATAGGTCTTCTAATTCCTGCTGATATAAATTGTTCTAAAGAAGCAAAAATGTATTATGCTTTCTATTCTAAGAACATAAGGGATTTTCAAATGGTTGTGCAAGTGACCTATGAGTTCATAATAAATATTAAACCTATTCATCTACAAAATGAATTGACTTCATGCAATAGTAAACTAGAAGCAGGAAACCACTTTCTAAGAGTGAAGGCCTTAGCTACCAACATTCCCAAGCAACAGAGAGTACTATTTAGTGTTTCAATTTGCAAAAATGCAATAAAAAGCTCAGCTAAGTCTCCAGGCAGGTTTACAAGTGAATAATAACCACATAAGATACATGGGATACCTTTATGATGCCTCCAAGGTATAAATGATCACAAGGGAAAATCAACAACGAACACCCCAAGAGAAAGCAGCAAATATTAAACAAATGTCACCAGAGTCATTTTTATTAAATTTTCATACTTTCAACAGATACTCATGAGTGTCTCATCTATGTCAGTCAAGATTCAAGAATTAGCAACTAAATAAGGTCCAGCCCCTGTGGTCTAGGAATTCTTCTCTGCCTGTATTCTTCAAACTTCCTGCTATAACAGATGCTGCTCTGATTTTTGTTTTGGTTTGGTCAAATGGGGGATTGAATCATTTCCTACAGCTTGGTTACCCATGACATTCCAGTTGCTCCTACAAGGCTGACTCCATAGTCTCTGGAGGGTAGCTACCAAAATTACTATAAAGCCTGACATCACTTTGCAAGCCCTTTTTTGATGCTGGGATCCTCTACTCTCTATACACCTATCATCAAGTTCTCCTTCAAGACCTATGATTGCATCAAGAAAACATTACAGCTGTCCCACATCGCCACATACAACATGGACCAGTTATACAAATGAAAGGTTTTTTACTGTCCTGACAATAATGAGATAGTCAATGTCATAACACCACTTGGCTGGTGGCTCTTAAGTTTCATGGATTTAATCACATGACATATTATAGGCTCAAGGTCACATTTACATTGGGCTAGATCCTACTTCTCTATAGCAGATAATAAAAATCACATCCACAAATAGAAGATGTCATAGAGGAATAGAAATTTCAATAAAATAGAACAAAATATGATAAAGAAAAAAAAAAGGGATATCATAGAACTTCTGGAATGATTCACTAGGTTCTCCATAAAGTTTGATTATTAAAATCAAATTTTCAAGAACTCTGGAAATTAATTAAAGATTTTCAACAATCTGAAAAGCATTCATTCAAATGAAAATTATGAGCCTTGGTAAGAACAGAAGGATTTGTGTATTGTATTTTGATCTACTTCCATTTTTCTCTCCCCAGTTCTACAACATCCTTAAAAACCAGCACACTTGCTACCATGGTAGCTGTAAAAACCAACAGGAAAGTAGTTTACATCCTGATACAACATAGTCAAACTACTGAAAGCCAAAACAAGGAGAAAATCTTAAAAAGAGCAAAAGAAAACTACTCATCACATACAATAAAATTAACAGCTGACTTCTCATCAGAAATCATAAAGGCCAGAAAGCAGTAAGATGACATTTTCAAAGAGCTGAAAGAAAAAACTGTCAACAAGGAATTCTATTTGCAAATTAAGACACTCCCAGGAAAAGAAAAATTGAGAGAATGCATCATTAGCAGAACTAACTTACAGGAAATACTAAAAGGAATCCTTCAGGCTGAATTAAAAGGACTCCAGAAGTAATTTAAATCCATACCACCAAGAAAGTTAAAAGAGAGCTCACAAAATGGAAGAATATAATTACAAGTCATATATGTAATATGAGCCTCACATCCAGAATATATAAAGAACTCTTAAACTCATTAGGAAAGGGATAAATAATCCAATTAAAATGAGCAAAGGATTTGAATGGACATTTCTCCACAGAAGACACAGAAATGTCTAACAAGCACATGAAAAGATATTCAGCATAATTAGTCATTAGGGAGATATATATCAAAACTACAATGAGACATCACATCCACTAGGATAGCTAGAATCAAAAGAGAGACAACAGGGGAGCCTGGGTGGCTCATGGGGTTAAAGCCTCTGCCTTCGGCTCAGGTCACAGTCCCAGGGTCCTGGGATCGAGCCCCACATCAGGCTCTCTGCTTAGCAGGCAGCCTGCTTCCTCCTCTCTCCCTGCCTGCCTCTCTGCCTACTTGTGATCTTTGTCTGTCAAATAAATAAATAAAATTAAAAAAACAAAAAGATAGACAACAAATTTCTGTTGGTAGAAAAACAGAAACCCTCATATATTGTTGGTGAGAATATAAAAGTGGTTCAGCCACTCTGAAAAACTTTGTCACTTTCTAAAATGTTAAACATTGAGTTACTACCACATGATACAGTAATTTTATTCCTAAGTACTTATCCTAGAGAAATTACAGTTGACCCTTGAACAATGCCGGCGTTATGGATGCCAACCTCCCACACAGTGGAAAATCTTCATGTAACAGATTGACTCCCTCAAACACTTAACTATTAATAACTTACCATTGACCAGAAGCCTTAAATGATAACATAAACAGTCGATAACACATATTTTGTGTATGTATTATATACTGTATTCTTATAATAAAGTAAATAGAGAAAATGTTATTAAGAATATCGCAAGGAAGAGAAAACACATTTATAGTACTATACTGAAAAAAATCCACATATAGGTGGATCTGCACTGGTCAAACCAGTGTTGTTCAATAGTAAATTGTACAAAATATATCCACAGAAAAACTTGTACATGGATGTTCATAGCAGCATTATTCATAATAATTATCCACATTAATAGCTAAAAGTAGAAATAATCTAAGTGTCTATCAACTGATGAATGGAGAAATAAAATATGATATATTCATACGATGGAATTTGGATAGATAGTGATAATAATACTGGATAATAATGGATAGGTAACTGGCTTCCTAAGATTAGAGAATATGAGGTTGGAGAGTTGCTGCTAGTGGGTCTAGGTTTTCTTTTTGGGGTGATGAAATGTTCTAAAATTAGAGTGTGGTGATAGTTGCACAACTCTATGAATATACTAAAATCATGAATTCTACACATTAAATTGATGGATGTTATGGTATATTAATTATATCTCAATAAAACTCTTTTAACAAAAAGGGGAAAAGTGAAGATAACCTCCTTAGATCCATTGTCACATACTGTAAGTTGCAAAGATGTCCAAGAAATCTTAATTAAAAGAACTAAACACTACGTATGGCATAAATATATACCATGATTTGGGATGTGTAGTAATGATTTAATAACAACTAAAATTTACCAGTTGCTTACTATGTCCTGCTAGGTACTGTGCTATAAACTAGACATTTTTACAAAGCGCTTTGTCTGAATGCATCAAGAATTTGTCATATCACTCAGAATTTGTCATAAGGAATTAGATAGCGTTGTTTAGGGAAAAAAAAAGAAGAAATTGAATCAAAAATACATTCATTATGGCATTATTTACAAGTGAAAACCTAGAAGTCATTTAAATGTCCAATAGTAACAACAACTGTAGCATATGGTTAATTTCATATATTCAATATTTAATCAATAAAGATTATAGTTTGTAGGACTATGTAGCTCCTTGCATAAATAAGGGGTTGCAGAATTCCTTCTGTACTACAGTAGTAACAGCAAACATTTATTGAGTTTTTCAGGCATGCCACTAAACACTTTATATACATTAATTCATTTAAGCTTCATGTTAACCCCTTGAGGTAAGCATTGTAGAGTGGTTGTCAAGGTCACCATGCTAGTAAGCGGTAAAGTCAGCATTTGAATCTTGGCCATCTGCCTACTCAGACCATGTCTTAGCCATTAGGCTGCCCCACCTTTCTATCATAGCATCATACTCCATGGATATGGACAAGAACTAGAAAAAATATTCAACAGTGGAAATATTTGGTTTGATGGCAGGATTAGGAGTAAAGTTTTCCACTCTTATTTTTTAAATTTTCTAAAGTTTGTATACTTTGTAACCTTTATGTTTTAAAAAATGGGGAAAAAATCAAAAATCTTTTATTCCTGTTATTACTCCTGTTTACCTCTTTACTCCTATTACCCCTTAGGATAAGAGATTTCATGTCTACCAAGAAAATGTAATGCAAATACAACAACAAAACAAAGATTTTCTATTTCATCTTAGGGAATGTAAATCAAAATATATCCTAACAAGCAAGTTATAGCATATCAATTTTACCTTGAATATATCTGCACTGTTAGGGTTAAACAGCTGGTATTTTCCAGATCCCAAAATAATAGGACCTGAACATGTTGCTTCTCCATAGACATAAAGAGATACTGTTGCTGTAGTGCCGGCATTTTCAAGATCCCCAGTGACAATGGTCACCTTCCAATCTCCTTCTGCAAAGGAAAAAGGAAATTAATACAAAAATGTGGAAGAAAACCATATTAATATTAGGAAATGAGGGATTCTACCTAATCCACTTAGTTATGAAGTGAATAATTTGTGAAATCAAGAAGTATTAAAATAACTGCTAATCATGGACTCCGTTTTGGAAGCCGGCATGTGGAAAAGTCTTGGAAATTAGTTTATTTTATTTACAAGCATATAACCAGTAAGCTTTTTAAGATTGCAGATATTTTGGGGAAAAACACTGAAAGGGAAGCATTTAGCATTGGTATTTGGCTGGAAGATTTAGGAGTTTATTCAGCATCACCGTCAAATCTTTAGTTGGGAACTAATGGCAGGCATATTGATAAGCTGACATTAAGACATTATCTGTACTAGGGAACAGCCTTGCAAAGCTGTGGCTGATAAAGTTTGGTGATCCCAGCAAAAGCATGGCGAGGATGTGGAAAACCTAAAGACAAAGCAAAAAGAGCTAAAAATTTATTTAAAAAAAATTGCTAGTGTCCCCTAAATGTTGGAACGAACCAACAAGTAAGGAGAAAACATTGCATGTAGGGTCTAGCAGAACTGAGAGGGTTTGGGATGGCGGGGGATGAAGAAAATTGGTGTTTGAAACAGAGGAAGACCATGTGTCGTGTAAGCAGAACGGATCATTGAACTTCCTGCCATGGCAACGTTAAAACCACAGGAAGGTTGAGACAGAGCATGACAGAAAATATCTTTTAAGAAGACCTACAACTTGTTCCGTGATTGGTTTAGTTGGGAAAACAAATAGAGATAGCATTTATTTAATCATTTGGTGCACTTTGAAAATGGCACCATCAACTCCAAAGCAGTGAAATCCTCTCAGTGTGACCTCACACCACACAGTCTAGAGTAACAAAGGATAGAGTCCTGTCTGCTAGAACTCTCTACTCATTACAACTGATCCCTGGATTGCAAGGGAAATTTAAAGGTGTCTATTATTATTGTCAAAGCCGCCGCAGTATGTGTATACTTGTGAGTATTTATTACATTTTCAAAAGGGGATGAAGACCTACCACCATTTTAGATATCTGAGTTCTCAGTAAGCCCTCCACTCAGAGGTTGTCTTTCTTTTTAGTACATTACACCACTCTCCCTGGTCCCCAGTCCATCCACAAAGATCATAGGAACGTCTCTAATCAGTTTGATAAAACTTGCATCAGGTAGATTCTGCATAATGCTACATTTGTTACTAAAGATGGAACTTAATTAAGCCCCAGCACCAAAATGCCAAGGGAGGGGTATAACTCACAGGGGTGCACTCTTCAATTTCCACCTTGTAGCAAGTTTACTTAGAGGAATTTCAGTTCATTTTCAGTGAGAAAATTAGAAAATATAAAAATTTCAAACTATAATCCCATGAGAATCCTACCATGGTATCAATTCTTATAGAAAGCCTTCCACCTGTGCCTTGATGCATAATTCAACAAGTTGAAGTATCTCATTTCCTGTTTTTAGGTCTTCTCTCCTATCTCATCTTTATCTCCTTCCCCTGCCATCTGGGGGTTTTTGTACCATGATAGCATGGGAAGAGGGACACAAATGAGTTTGCATGTTGCCTTGCATATCTTGTTTACTACAACAGTGACAAATAGCAATGAGACATTGATTTATATAATATTCTTATGTTCTCACCTTTTGAAATTGCCATGTCACCACAACATGAAATTTAAAGGTGGAATAACCAATGAAATGTCTTTTGTGGTGATTTTTTAAATTGTCGTTATTCTCAGCATGATTTTCTTTACTAGCACTGGGGAAAAAATTAACTATTTCAGTATTCCCTATAGTATACTTTTAAAATGTGATCATTTAACTTCTCTAAGAATATCTCCCTATCTAAAATATGAAGTAATTAGAAACACTTGTAGAAAATATCATAGAGGTACAATCTGAGTCTATATTTATTTATTTATTTTAAGATTTTATGTATTTATTTGATAGAGAGCACAAGTAGGCAGAGCAGCAGAGGGGCAGGCAGAGGAAGAGGGGAAGAAGGCTCCCCGCCAAGCAGAGAGCCCAATGCGGGGCTTGATACCACAACTCTGGGATCATGATCTGAGCCGAAGGCAGATGCTTAACTGACTGAGCCACCCAGGTGCCCTGAGTCTATATTTAAATGAAAAGTTCCCTGAGTCTATATTTATATGAATAGTTCCATTAGGCTGCAAAACAGTTTATTTTTATCAGAGCTAAAAATATGTTTACAGTTTTTATATCTCTTATTATGTGTCACAATTCCAAGTTTTTAGTTCTGTAATTTTCTATTGGGGAACTATCTTTACCAAAAGAATCAAAGAACATGAGTTCAGATATTCTAAGTGTCGCTTCTCTTTCTTTTCTTATAGCTGCTGTCTGTTCAATCCCAAGGAGTTTTATCTCAAAATACTGTAATCTGCTAACCTCTTTAGAAAAACCAATTCTATTAACTCAAAGCTCCCAAAGAGAATTCATGTAATTGAAATCTAAATATTTATCTCATATTTACCAGTGTTTTAAAGGTTTAAAAAAAAAGTTTGTTGACTATGCAATAAGCCATTGCTGAGAATCTACCTCAGACTGTCCCATTTTATTCTCTTTTTGTTGGCTCTCAAAGCTTAAATTTGGAAAGATACTATAATAGTTGCCTCCATTTGAAGAAATCCTGCTACAGAAAAAAGAAAACTTTTCTTGGAGACTACGTCTATGGAGGTTTATTTTTCTTTTGTGTTAAAAATGTTTAAAAGTAGTCTAGATATACCCTATGATCTCCAAATAGCCCAACAATACATTTATTTTTTATTGTGTTATGTTAGTCACCATACAGTACATCATTAGTTTTTGATGTACTGTTCCATGATTCATTGTTTGTGTAGAACACTCAGTAAAAAATTTAAATTTCTCATCAATAATAAAGTAAATTTTAATAACTTTCACTTTAACAATAGAAAGTATGTGTTCTGTATTTGCTATTCTTATACAGCTAAATGAAATCAGTATAGATAAAAACTGAACTAGAAAATCCTGAACTTCAGGATATGATGCTATGCCAACAAATGGAATTCAATTAATATTTGTTGACCAGCTGATTGATTAGTATTAAGTGTCTATATTATGAACAAGCATTCTGATAGATATTCAAGAGGCTCTCTATGGGACTATGTGAGTCAAATTATGAAATTGACTTGACAGTTTATAAAGCTCACCTAATACCAAATTCACTGATCATTCACTAGTAAGCCAGAGGGTAAGCATCCTTTCCTTTACAGAGATCATAGACCAGGGGTTGGCAAATTATGGCCCAGTGGCCAAATCCAGCCTGCCACCTGTTTTTTGTAATTAGTTTCACTGGAACACAGACACAGTCATTTGTTTATGTATTTTCCATGGGTGCTCATGTGCTACAACAGCCAAGTTGGGTAGTTGCAACAGAGACCATATGGCCTACAAAGCCCAAGATGCATATTATCTGGCCCTTCATCATAAAACTTTGCTGACTCCTGCTCTGTATGATCGATATAACTCAAAAATGTCCTCTCCAGCCTCCATTAGAACGTGTGCTGTTTCAGTCTTACACCATGCAAGACTTAAACAATGCAACCACAGCTATCAAACCCCACTGATTTCCTAGTTTACATCTCCGCCTCCACGCTTGCCTCCATCACTCCATAAATACCAGGTTAATTTACAACAGGCAATCTAGACAGACCAGGCATATTCTGCTATGGCAGACTGCATTACTTAAAGGCCTTACTCATATCTCCCAACCTACCTGCTCTTTTGCAAAGTGACCATTTTACCTCTCTATTAAGAGGTAGAGTCTATTTTCCCTGATCGAATCTGGGCTGCCCTTGGCCAATATAATGCAGCAAAGTGACATTCCAGGACTTCTGAATCTACGTTGGTCTGAGTCTATTAGAACACCCTCTTCAGATACTCCCTCTTGGACCTCAGGAGTTGTGCTATGGAAACCTAAGGCACATGGGAAGTCCTCATGTAGGAAAGTAACTCCAGCTGAGCTGCCTGTGTCACCAACCAGGGGAGTGGGTGACCCATCTTGGATATCCAGGCAGCCGTAGCTTCAGATATCTGTGCAAATGAAGTACTATAAAACTAAAGTCATGGAAGTTTCCAAGCAAGAATCACCTGGCTGAGCCACATCGACCCACTGAAAGGTGAAAGATAGGAATCAATTACTGTTCTGAGCCACTAAGTTTTGGGGTGGTTTATGATAAAGCAAGGGAAAACTGGAAGAGCTGCTGAAAGCATTTCACAGGTAAGAGGTTTCTGTTATCTTTCTCTTATAAATACCATTAGTGTTTCTACCAGGAGGTCTTATTAGCATGTATGCAGGGAGATTTGACTGAGGCATTTCCTTCATTTCCTAGGAAAAGGGAAAAAAATAGATTGCAGATTTACTGTTAACTGTTTCCTTTGCAAGATTTTCTTATTAATTGGAGGTTTATTTTTAGGAAGGCATGAGTGACTTATTTTGGTAAGCAAAATCCCTATAGCTATGAAGTTCAATAACTCTTCCTTAGATCTTAACAATTTATCTTTACCCATTCTGTGTATTTTGTTACAGGCGTTACACACATTTGCCTTTATAGCTCAGAAAATTGACCCTGTTGTTGAATAGAGAAACATCTGTATCTAGACACATTTTCAGTTACTTGGCAACTGCCCACTGAATACTCAAAGAAATGTTAAGGAGGATGCATGTAAATTAAGCTCTGACCATGTAATTCTCAGTTCAACATACCGAGGGAAAAACTCCTCAAAGCACATTAAAAACTATGGAACAGGCATGTTTTGCCTGATGATGCACCAGATAGTAAACATGTACCCATGACTCTTACCTTAACAGAGCAGGACACAATACGATGCAGTGAGAGTGACAAGACTTAATGCCCCTCTGCAGACTGCAAACTCGCACTGCTCCGATTACTATCACAGGTAGACTGAGACAGCCTAAGAAGAACGATACTACCATGCATCACGAAGCATGTGCTTGGCTCTAACTTGGTGGAGAGGTTGATCAGGTGGCAAGGAAGGATGGGGGAGAGCTGCCGGCAACTCACTCAGGGAAACAAAAGCCCTAAAGTTAACCAGATCCACCCTCTCACAAACTCCTGGGAGTCTCCCCCAAACTCTAGGTGATGAATTCTACCCATATTCCCTCTGTTCCTTGAGAGAGGTCAGAACAAATAAAACTTTCTCCATCTTTCCATTTATGGCAATATTTTAACATTGCTAATAGATTGCCGTGCCTGCCAAATACTTACCTCAGCTCTGTTCATAACATTGGTATCCCCTGCACCCTTACAAAGCATCCTCTGACCCCTCTGAAATCTCTCTCATGCCGCTACTCACACACCGTCCTTTAGCTATCTTGAAGGGCCTTTTCCCTCACCCAGGGTCTTGCCTAAAAGTCACTTCCTCCAAGAAGCATTTCCAGGCACCTTTTCCAGTAACTAGAATGAACGCTTCTCTCCATAGTGATGTTGGACCTGTGCACACTTCAACCCTGTGATATACAAAAAAGTTCCATCTCTCTGGCCCTCCTACTCCTATCTACCCACACAGACTCTAAGCCCCTGAAAGGGCAAGTTTTTGTCTTATAGTCTCTGTATCCCCAGGATCTAATATAATACTTGGCACAGAGTCCTAAAATGTTTGGGGATCCATTAAGAAATATTTTGAAAAATAAAGACTACATGTATGAGAAAGGATATTCAAGGCATTAAGAATGCCTTAGCACAATATATTTCTATTTCTCATCAAAGAATAAATCCTTCTCATTGTGCATCATTCAGGTCATTTTTTGTATACAGGACAAGGACATTGTTATTTGCCTCATAATTGGTCTTGTTATTAGCACAAAGATAATAGAAACAATATTGACCTTGCATCACCCAAATTTTGAAGGGCATGTAAATATATTTCAGTGAGATTTGGCAAAGATAATATAAACAAGACAAGTTATTACTTTATCCTAATTTTTGATAATTTTATCTCCGAACAATTCTATCTATATAAACTCACAAATCCTTCAAAATACAACCTCATAAGAGGATCATGAGATTTTTTTAAATTTTTTTCAGCACTTTACAAATATTTTTATTCTTTCAAGAGACAAATATCATTAATCCTATTATACATACAAAGCAATAGAGAAATGATTTGCTCACTACCACAGGAGTTAGGATAAATCTGATACAGAATTAGAAACAGTCACGCTTCCTGGAATAAAATTGTTTCAAACAATACTCAATTTTCTCTATTTTAAGTCTGGAAAACAAGCATAAAACACTATCAGAAGTGAATCTATTATATATTTTATATTGATATTGGTTTCGGGTAAATATCATTTCTATGGTTTTGTTTATTATTTATTGCTGTGTGACATGGTAAACGACACCCCAGTTTACAGAGCTGAATAGAGAAGCAGCAGCAATAGAGACCCTTCCTGGCCATGGGGCATGCTGCCTGCTCCAGCCAAATGCTGCAGTGGGGCTGCTGTTGGATGCTCCAAACCCCTGACACCTTCTATCACAAGGGAAAATTAAGTTTAAACATTATCACTGATTGTGCATGTGAGGTCTACGGCTCCGGTTAAATGTTTTATAGATAATATTTTTACCAAATCCTCACAGCAGCTCTAATGGTCCCTATTATCATCTCCACTTTTTAAGAAAGAACTGAGGCACAGAGAAATTCAGTGACTTCCCCAAGCCCGGCAGTGAATAAGTGGTGCATTCTAGATTTAGGATCTGCACTGATAGTCAGGATGCTCAGTAGCCTCCCTGCATGTTGGAGCTTGTTAGATATCACTGTGAAGTTAGGACGATGGTTCTTCACTGCAGTTTACTCTGAGTCCTCTGCCTCTCTGTTTAGTATATTCGACTCCACTTCAAATCTTGATTTTTGACGAGGGAGTAGCATGGTGGCTAAATGGCAGGCTCCCGCAGGGTCCCCCATGTTCCCTGTGACCATCCCCAACCTGGATGCCAGATTCTCATCAGTGGTATTTCTGCCTTGTCTTTATTCCAAGTTTCCCTCAAGTTTATCCTTCATGCTTGCTGCTAAATCTCTCCATGCCTCTACTGATCATCCTCCTTACCACAGCTAGAAACCTTAGCTTGCCTCTCTTCGAATATTTGCTAACAATTCTCAAGTACCTCTTGCTCTGGCTTCCAGGCAACCTAGTAGGTCTAAACCTACTTTCAGAACCACATCACTGGCATCATTAAGATAGCAACTCATGATCCTCAATTACAGAATTCATATCTTGACCTACATATGCAGTCTACATGAACTACTCTCTACCAACTCTACTGCTGTGGTTATCTATTGCTGTGTAACAAACCATCCGAAAACTGAATGGCTTCCCTCAGCAATAATGCATTCTTTGGCCAATGAATCTGCAATCTGAGACAGACTTGGCAGAGAAAGTTCATCTCTGCTCCATACAGCATTGGCAGGGGTGGCTCAACAGCAGATAGAAGGGTCTATGTTCAAGATTGCTCTCTCCTGTGACTGGCAAGTTGGTGCTGGCTGCTGGCTGAAAGTTCAGGTGGGGATTGGGACAACAGCCTTTATACCTCTCCATTTAGACCTGTCCATGTTGTCTGGGCTTGTCCATAGCATGATAGCTGGTCTCCAAGAACAAACATCCCCAGAGAGACGGCCTGGCAGAAGCACTGTCACATCTTTTGACCTACTAGTATATGGCAGAAACACCACATGACTAATTTTTGTTCCATGCTATTAGTTGAGGCAGTCTCAAAAGTCTGCCTAAGTTCATTCCACCTTTTGATGGGGAATTTCCAAGGTTCTGGAAGAGTAAACAGGACAGGAAATTTAGTTACAACGCTTTACCAAATACAGTCTGCCACACCTACCTTTCCAGACTTGCACATCCCAACACCTCAGCCCCTTTTCCCAACAGAACCACCATTCTCTAGGTCAGCAGTTCTCAACTGGGGGTCATTTCTCCACCTAGAAAACATTTGGTGAAGACTGAAGACATTTTCTATGGTCACAGCTGGTGGCTGAGTGCTATCAGCATCTAGTGCATAGAAGTTCAGAGATGCTGCTAAACATCCTATGGTATACTTGAGAACTCCCCACAGCATAAAATTATCCAGCCCAAAGTGTCAATAGTCTCAAGCTTGAGAAACCTTGCCAGACTAAGTAAGAGCCATTTGATTAATCCTATTTCATCCCAAAATGTACAGTGCTTTTTGTGAATTATCTCCATGTAGAAATTGGTTGAAAGAAGATTCTTTGTTGGCAATGTGTCTGCATATCTGTTGGATGTTCTGAAGATCTGACATCATATTGTTGTTTTAGTATCCAACCCGTTATATTCAATTACTATGTTGAATTATGGGTATTTTGTTTCAGTCAGGAAAAGATATGAACCAATATTCTAGAATCAATACAGCATAAATAACTACCCAAACACTGGTCATTTACTGTCAGGAGAAAATGAGGCCAAAGCCAAGCAGGGGGCATGAGAAGCACTGCAGTGTTTCCCTCGTAGCTCACCTAACTCTTCCTTGCAGACCCATGTCAAACAGCAAGTCATAGCAAATATCTGGCCTCTGATGAGAATTTCCATGAGCTCACCTTCTTCCTCCTGCTTCCAAACTTGTCCCCACATTGACTTCTCTTTTCCCGTTTAGCCGCACTGGAATTTGTTAACCAAGTTTCAAGCAACATGTGTTCGGACTGGTGAGGCAATCCCAGATAAGATGTCTCTGGCATCTCAGCTACACACATCACGGGCACTTATCTGGGACACTGATCCCTCAGGCCCACCAAGTTTCCAGGTACCCACAACATGTCTTCCTATGCAGGAAGAAAGACTGACCAAGCAGGTAGAAGTTTCTGACCCAGGAGAAGGAGGTCACTTCTTTATCCATACAACTACAAAAACAATGTGCCATAAATGATCAGAGCAGGAGGCAATTCAAAGCCATCTACACTTGATTTGGGATGCACGGTGATGTTATAAAAGAGTTTATATTGTTAATTATGTTGAACCCAATAATTAAATTCCAGTTTCTATCCTAGAGCAGACACTACAGGTAGTGAGACCTGCAAACATGTATAGAAAGTAGAATTGAGAGGAGAGCGAAAATATTTTAATATTTACCCCCAGATAATTCACCAAGTTACTAATAATCACACTACAAAGTGTTGGCATTTCCTATAAATAAGTAGGTAAGTCCTCCAAGAATTTTACAGTCCCTCAAGTCAGAAACCCTTGAGAGCATACAGAAAGCACAACCATTTAAAGTGAAACAGTTTGTATAATGCTTAAGAGCTGAATTCTAATACCAGTTCTTTCAGTTACTAACAGTTTGACTTAAGTTTCTGATACTTCAAGCCAGTTTCTTGGGATGATATTTTTAAAGCCCTGTCACTCTAATACCACTAAATTCTGGGCAAATTAAAAAAAACAAAAACAAATTTTTTGATCATTATTTCATTTCCAAGAAAGAAGAAAAATTCCCCACTGTCAAATAATAATAATAAAATATTAATAGTAATAATAATAATAACAATAGTAATGGAGGGGCCATCCACATAAGTGGTGAGTAGTCAGCAACACCCCCAGCCAAGAGATAGGAGGCTGCGGACACACAAGGCTGGGAACTGGACCTGAGACTTTTGAAGTAAGCCAAAGTGTCTACACCACCCTTAGTGAAAGGTTGGGCTCCATATAATCGTCAATAAAGGTAGTCTTGCAGAAACCTGATTTGTCTCCACAAAAGTTCTCGGTGAAAAAAGATTACTAAGGATAATAACAATAATAATAATTCCCCAGAGAATTAAAAACATCCTTTCACTTGCATCTGGAAAAAGGTTAAAAGCTAAAGATCTAAAAATACAACCTAGTCATCTAGAGAAACAATACAACAAAATAAGTCCAAAGGCATAGATGACATATACACATATATAAATATACACACATTCCTAATGACTAGGGATAGTTAGAAGTTCCTTTAAAGAACAAAATAAAATTAAAAAAAAAAGTCTAGTGGCTATCCTACTGGACAACACAGATAGATTATCTCCATCATCTAGAAAATTCTACTGGACAGCAATGATCTAGAGAAAGTCATACAGTCCCTCTCTCTGAGCCTCCATTTCCTCACCTGTCAAATGAGATCATATATGAGATCATCCAAGTAAAGTACGGTGCTTGGCAGTGTTCCCTCAATGTGTTCTCCCCCTTCCATTCCTCAAAGGGGAGGTACTACTTGAGGGCAGGATCCCATTTATTATTTTTGTATCACCAATGCCTTCCTAGCACAATATCCCACTCATAGGAGATGCTCAATAAATATTTGTTGAACTATTAAAAAAAAAAAAAAAGAACAGTATGGACCCTGGAGTCAGAGGATTTGGATCCAAATTCCAGATCTCCTATTTGCCACCTGTGTACCTGTGTGACCTTATGTGAGTTTAAAAAAAAAAATCTTGTCCTTTAGTTTCATCATCTGTAAATGGAATAATGATATTGTCTACCTCATGGGTTATTGTGAGGATTAAATAAATATATCTAAAACACTTAGACCCTGCATAATAAATACTATATGAGTTCACTGTTAATGTTGCCATTACTGCTTCTATTCCACATTGCATCACAGAACTAGGTAGCATCTTAGGACAAGAAAAGTTGTCATTATTCACATATAATATGGCTGCTTCACAGATCACTCAAAGACTATGTGAAAAATCATTAGAATTAGAAGTAATTTATTTATTATTATAGAATTGTTATAAGTTTATTAGAATTTAAAAGAAAGTTTATCATAATGGCTATATACATTAGCTATAGCTAATAAAATAGCTATAAACATTATAAAAAAGGCATTGATAATTGTTGGATAATTCAATCTAGCAATGTACATTAAGAATATTACCCATGAATAAGTTCAGTCTAACTCAGAAATCCACTTTCACTATGATAAATTATTTCGACTACATTACTTGTAAATATTTATGTTTATAAGGTGTCAGGTTTAGGAAACATGTCTTAGATAGTTGGGGGAATTCATTAAACACAGAGTTAATGATGGCACATAATTATATTTATTGTTAATCACCTCAAAGTGAAATTAAATGAACTCAGTTGATTCCTCCTTTTCCTTTCTACCATTAAATGGTAATAGCATCTTGGTCTACCTTCTTCCCACTGCAGCTATACAGAACGGTATGAATTACATAAATATGCTTCATGTACTTTCAAAATCGTGTTTTTTTCTTCAACACCCTTAACCACAATGTAACACTGCCTCATCAGATTAGTCTACTTAACTTCCCAAGGTTCTTTCCACACCATAAAGTAGCTTATTCATACAACCATAAAACTACTAATGTATTTCTAGAATCATATCCTAGGAAATATTAAAGATCACATTCTTCAGAATTTAAAAATGAAATAAAATAAAAGAGGGCAATCCACAAACAAATAATGATAGGGTCCCATGAACTAAGGTCTGTAATTAACCTGCATTTGTACTATAAAAAATAAAGACATTTTCATGAGACCATAAAAATACACTAAAATCAAATAAATGATTAATTATAAAAAAACATTTTGTAATACTTTATTTAATCAATACACTAAAATAGTATATCTACCAAACTCGTTGGTCAACACATCTGCTATATAATGCAACTTCATTATATTTGGTATTCCTATGTTGATTACATGGTTAATATTATTAACAGAGGACTTTCAACATTTTGATCCTTATTTAAAATCTTTAGTACAAAACTATTAGCCTAGGGTTGCCTGAGTTCCTGTCAGTTAAGCGTCTGCCTTCAGCTCAGGTCATGATCCCAGGGTCCTTGGATCAAGTCCCACATTGGACTCCTTGCTCAGCGGGAAGCCTGCTTCTCATTCTGCCTGCCACTCCCCTCCTTTTGCACTCGCTCTCTCTCTTCTCTCTCTCTCTCTGATGGATAAATAAACAAAATCTTTAAAAAAAAAAAACTATTAGCCTCTATTAGTCATATATACACCATCAAGTCCTGAGGTCAATGGTTAATTTTTCTACTTAGAGTGTCATTTCAAGCTTTATCACTTAGGGGCTTACTGTAAGACATAGAACTCTCGAGGTCCCTTAAAATTATGAAGAGATTCTAGAATAGTAGTAAAATTACATTCATGTTAACAGTCTGACACATGTACAGCTTTTCCCCAATACATAACTAAAAAACATGTAAAATATGAGTCAAAATATAATTTCTAATATAATAAATGCAAATGCTGGTTATCAGAATGGACATAATGTTTGCATCTCAGTGGTCATCTAACCAATACAAGGCTTTATGAATATAATAATATTAGCATTAACCCTTGCCTAGTTTCAAGTTGCCACACAGTACAAACATTTTGGGGGACATAAAGGTTTGTTAACTTGGTATACGTATTAGTAACTTGTGTTTATCCATCTCATTCAGATCAGCTTTAAAATGTAAATACATTAATAATGATTGCAGGTTGATTTGAAGAATATCTAATAGAAAAAGCTAACCTCAAAAGACTTAAAAAGAAAATTGAGAACCAATATGCAAAATTAGTAAAAAAAAAAAAAAGGATAATTAATAGTAATCAATCATCTGGAAAATGATTATTTAAACCATATATTTAAATTATTGACAGGAAAAAGCATTTGGGGCTAAAGTTGCTTATGTTTGTTTCTTTATAAATCAAGCCATAATATAATGCCCGTTCCTATACTCACTTTAAATATTTTTGATCAATAGTTTAAACTCAATAAGAATATACTAAGAATGTGTAAGGCAGGTAATCTTGAGACAGAAATAGATCATTTCAGATGATTAGAAGATAAAAAGCAGCAAAAACATTTACCATTTTCTTCCTCTTGTATTTTAGGTTGATGATTTATTTGCATTTCTGCAAAAATAAAAGTGAAGTGAGTTAATAATAGATCTGTCTGATGACAGGGAGAAAAAGAAGTGTGAGTTAACTCTTTAATGGTAGCATGGGGCACTTGGGTGGCTCAGATGGTTAAGTGTCTGCCTTCAGCTTAGGTCATGACCTCAGGACCCTGGGATTGAGCTGCATCAGTCTTCCTGTTCACAGTGAGCTCCCTACTCAGCAGGGAGTCTGTATCTCCCTCTGCTCCTCCCCCCTCACACTTGTACTCTCTCTCTCTCAAATAAATAAATATTTTTTTAAAGATTTTATTTATTAATTTGACAGAAAGAGAGATCACAAGTAGGCATAGAGGCAGGCAGAGAGAGAGGGGAGGAAGCAGACTCCCTGCGGAGCAGAGAGCCCGACGTGGGGCTCAATCCCAGGACCCTGAGATCATGACCTGAGCCGAAGGCAGAGGCTTAACCCACTGAGCCATCTAGGTGCCCCATAAATAAGATATTTTTAAAAAAAATCTTTAATGGTTGCCAATCCTTAGGCTTATTTTTAATCTACAGTAGGGTATATGATGCTGCCAAGACACATCTTTACCTGTGGTTTTATTTTCACTGTGAGGAATAATGATAAATCTGATGCAAAGGGTAAACTATCAAAAGGAACATTCTGGGGACAATGGGGGAATGTTCCATGACACCCAGTTGTATCGAAACCATCTTGTAATATTCCACTGTGTGTGGGGGTATGTATGTATATATATACAGACCACATCTTCTTTATCTATTCATCAGTTAATGGACTCTTGGCTCTTGGGCTGTTCCATAAAGAGAGAGAGAGACAAACCAAGACCACAGACTCTTGACTACAGAGAACAAACTGATGGTTACCAGAGAGGTGGCGGCTAGGGGGGATGGGTTAAGTAGATGGGGGTTATCAAGTGATGGGGATTAAGGAGTACACTTGATATGATGAGCAAGGACTGATGTATGGAAGTGTTGAATCACTATACTGTACACCTGAAACTAATATTACACTGCATGTTAATTAAATGGAACTTAAATAAAACCTTTAAAAAATCATCTTGTATTTTCTGAAGATTTAATTAGTCCTCACCTTCAAGATAAAGTTCAATTTCTGAATGAATTATGCCCTGAGACATAAAGGGAAGCCATCTGAATAAAAGAAAGAAAAAAGAGATAAGAAAAAAGAAGAGAAAATTAATTTTTGTTTTTCTCAATTTTTACAATAAGCTCAATTCTGCACTAATTTTGAACATTAAAAGGTAACTATAAAAATAGCTTTTTATAAAATCAAGTAATCCAATCTACTATGAACTCATGATTGTGGTAGGAATATCATAACTGTGGCTTGAAGAATAAAACACATAAACTATTAAACCTGCTAACGATCTACCTCTCCAGGTTTATCAGTCTTCAGTCACTAACATTCATAAATGCACCTGGGCCTCCAGCAAAGCACTGCCTACCAAACTGTAATGAAGGCAAGGGTTGGCCTAAGACTTTGAGCCTAATACCCCAGCTGGGCTAGAAACTGTCGCCCACCCACTGGCACAGAAAAAGAAGTTCCCTCATTTTAATACATCCTCTACAGAGGTCTTCATCTTGCTTTCACATGACTTCCTTTAATATCTCTTCTTCAGTGTCTCCAAAAATAGTGGTACTACCTTAAAACTTGATGAAAATATTACCACTTTGGAAAATGTGCTAATGCTAAGTAATAGCTCATCCTGAAAGTTTCCTTCTAAATCAGCCAAACTTCTGTGTTAGAAGCTCCATGTTGTAGAAAAAGCCAAGGCTGAACTCAGAAAACCAATGTTATCACTTTCAGCTCTGGGTTATTACCCACTTGAAGCTTCATTTTCTTGACTAAATTATCTCCTCACAGAGCCGCTGTGTAGTTGAAATGAATAGTCACGTGGTACATAAATGTTACTAATTATATCACAGTAACCACAGTTATTGTTATCCCACATTTAAACACACTTCTATTCCTTCTTTCCATCCATCCATCCATCCATCCATCCATTCAATAAGCATTTAGAAAATGCCTTCTGTGTTCCAGGCCCTTTGCTAAGTGCTAGGGATACAGGAAGACCAGTAGAGACAGGAGGAGCTGAAGGAGCTTTCAGTATAAAATGAGGAACTAGATGTGTAAAGGTATAAATGTAGAGTTGTAGGTGATGCAAGAAACATTTACAGATACTGTAGGAATAGAAAAAGAGACTGACCAACTTTGAATGGCAAGAATGAGGAAGGACAAAGGAATAAGGAACAAACAAATGTCAACAAAGAGGTGATATTTGATCCAAAGTTTGAACAGTAGGTATAGAGAAGTCTGACGGGCAAACGAGAGATTGGGAAGGGCATCACAGGGACAAAAAATAGCATTGACAAGGGTACAGAGATGATGTTTCACATGGCTGAAGCACAAGAGCCTGCTGGGAAAGACTTGGGGGCGGGGGATGGGGGGCCGTGTGAAGGACATTGAAGGGTAGGTCACTGGATCTGAGAACGTCAAGTGACTGAGAGGTGGAGATATGGGACAATGGCCTTGAACTCACCAGGTGATGTTAAGCGGTGAGGTATAAAGATGAACTATGTCAGCTCATGCTGTTCTACTCAGCTCTCAGGACAGTTCATCTCTCCATTTTTCAAAAGCTTTGAGAGATCCCATTTCCTTCTAACCACTTCCACCCATGCTTTGCTAGTGTGCCTTAGAGAGGTAGGCCTTGAATAGTAAGGTTTGTACCAGAGGACCTGCCTTTTGTCCTAACTGACTAGGACAGATACCTGATCCATGCTTGGTCAATCAGTCTTAATATCTTTACATAAGAGATATAGAATCTGTGATCAGATGGCACTGCTCATGGAGACTTCACAGTACTTCTATTGTTAAGACCAGGTGGTATCTTGGAGCACAAAGCTAACTACAAGCCAAAGATATGGGAGAGAAAAGCCTGTGTACAAAGAGAAGAAGCTGGTGTACAACATGATGAATAGAGAGTTTCAATAAAGAGACACCTTCAAAATCCAAAAGGACTGACTGGCTCTTAACGACTCTCTAGTTTATAATGTCTAGCTTTATTTCTTAAAGCTGGGCTCTAAAAGAGTCACCTTCAAAGTCACCCTTTTAACATTAACCTTGGTGAACTCCTCATCCTTGCAATCAAACCAGAATTCATTGAATGGTCAATTGAAATTTTAAAAATCATACTCTCATCTTGTCTTTTGTTTAGTCCATTTATGGAAGGTCCCTTCTATGGTTTCTCTTTTTTTAGAAGATACTAGACTAATACAGGGTTGTGGCCCTGAAAGCCACTGAGACTTCTGAGTACTGGATACCTACTATAAATAACTCCGTCTATATTGCTCCAGGTTCAGAATTCTTAATGTGAAATCAAGACAAGTTGATAAACTCTCAATTCCAGAATGGCCATAATTTCTATGAAATTTTTGAAAATAGTTTTATTGTGCCGTTAGATATTTATTCATGAACCATTTCTAATTAATAGAACAGGATAGATCTTAGTTGCTGTAGATGATAGTTATTTGTAGCACACAGATATTTTTTGCTTATATATGCCTCTACTTCCCTGCCTAAGTCTGTGTCCACACCCTTCCTTTAATTTCTATCCCAGAATGAGCTGCAAAAGAAAGTGAATCAGCCAACACTAGTTATTGAGGATTGAGAACCATGGTTTTGCATGAGAACATGAAAATTCCCCCAGATCCAGTGAACAGATGAAAAGTATTAGAGCAGTATCACTTGAGAGAAGCATGGTGTTATTAAAGAAATAGAATAAAAACTAAGCAGGAGGAACCTGCTCGTCCAAGATCACTGTACACCTTATGCAGCCACCAGCAGAAACATGTTCAAATCATCAAGGGGTTCCCTTTCACTGAGCTAACTAGGAAATACAAACACAGAAACAAAATAAATTTGCTCTTGTCTTTTAAGGTTAAAGTAGACAATCAGAATGTGTTTGAATGACCTTGCCCTCGAATATATGGGCTGCTTTTGGTGGGGAAGGGGCCTAAAAAGGTGATATAGGTTAGATGTCATCTGAGATACATTTTAGATAAGGCATTCATTCATTCACATTAAAAATGGCAGAAGAAATACTAAATGCTCGAATGAAGGTTCTATGTCTCCACCCCCACCCCCAAAAATGAGCAACACTCATCCCTGCGCCTCATTCTGTCAGTTTCCCACCATCACTACTTGTCACTTCCATACTGAGGAATGGCTCAAACTGACAAAAAGAGCCCAGAAATCTGCAGCAGCACAAATACATGCTCAGAATAGCAAGAAATGATTAATAGTGGCCTCTTTTAGGGAAAAAAAAAATCAGTAAAGTTAGATGATTGCTCACTGTCTCATGATAATTTTTATTATTTTCTCCCTATAAAAGTAGTATTTTACATTTCTGTATTTTATCAAAATTGCAAGATCCTTTCTTATCTATATTATTCATCATTCCCCCCCTTATTTCCAGGAAAAGGAAAATAAAACCATTTATATATAAGCTGAATTATTTTCAAAATGAAGAAATGCATGAACAATTTTTACCAACACCCCTGAGCATGTTATAGAGGGACCTCATGTAAAGATGAGGTGACCTCTAAGGTTTCTCCCATTGCTCTTTATTAGTCTTTCCTCCTGCCCTTCCTCTCCCGTTCCCTTGCTGCCACTTCTGCTTTCCTTCCTTCATTCCTTCTTTAAGTATTGGCCAAGTCTGTACTTGGAACAAGAAATCATGGTGGATGATAAAAACAAATGTATGAGACCCTACTCTTAAAAAGTTTATCACCTAGTTAGTACATGAGAAAAACACGTTCATGAACAATGACAGTGGATGATATGGTGTGGTGAGTAGTGCACAGAGGTCTAGGTAAAGCACTAGAGAATTTTAAAGAGAGTAAAGATAACTCACTTCTAGTTGGGCAAGCAGAGAAACCTTCATGGCATGGATAGCATCTTATCCCGGGCCTTGGAGGCTAAGTATTTCACTAAAGAGAAGAAAGAATAAAAGGCTAAGACATGTGAGGTAAGACAGTATTCATGCTCCTGGAGAAAGTCTAGGGAAGGGAGCAAAATATATCTTATTAGGGAGAATGGAAGAGAAGCCTAAAAGATTGATGGGGAGATAGGAAGGATCAACTCATTTTATACGTAGCATTACAAACCTACACCTTACACACAGCTGGCCTGGTGGAACACTTACATGTCCATTATGGTAATGCAAAAGAAGATTGCTGTTTCCACTGGGCTGCCCTGGTTCCTTTCCTGACCCTCTTCATAAATTAAGTCCTGCTCTGTATATGACTTAGTTTATGATTTAGTCACAAATTTGCCAAATTTAGCACAAACTTCCTGAGCACCTACAACATTTTACTATCAGTTTGTCCTGTGGACACTGATGATCTTGGTTTCCACCTTCTAAGGGTGTGGACTTTCATAGGTGATCTCCTTGGAATAAACACCAGAGCTAGCATAAAGCAGTTAAGTAAGTAAAATGCTTTGTGAATAAGAACAATGGAATGGTAGAGAGGTGATCATTAGCCTTGTTTTAGTTAAGAATCTCTTGTATCAGATGCAGCCCTGCCAGCGCCTGAAGCCACAGAGAGGAAACCAAGGAAACGCACCCCTCACTGCCAGTGAAGGCAGTAAAGCCCTTGCTGTGGCTTATCAGCCAGTAACTTCAGTTTTTCAAGACTGAGATATCCTGAGGCAAATAAACCATTTATTGGCATAAAAACCACTGGAATATTGGACTTTCTTTTCAACCTGTGCTCATTCTAATAATGAGCTCTTTGGTGTTGTATTAATACTTCAAATTAATATTTTTTAAGATTTTATTTATTTCTTTGACAGACAGAGATCACAAGTAGGCAGAGAGGCAGACAGAGAGAGAGGGGGAAGCAGGCTCCCTACTGAGCAGAGAGCCCAATGTGGGGCTCGATCCCAGGACCCCAAGACCATGACCTGAGACGAAGGCAGACACTTAACCCACTAAGCCACCCAGGCACCCCAATACTTCAAATGCTTCAAATTAATATTAAGTGATAATTTTGTTTATATATTTCTTAGTGAGACTAAGACATCTTTAAACCTTTTAGATTCCATGTTCTGATTCCAAATCCTTCATTTAATGTGATCTCCCTTAGTGCATATGGTGTCTTCATTAATATATACCCTTCAGTTCAGCTGAATACACATGTAATTTTAAGCTATTGTATTCTGGGATACAGGGCGGGTAGGGGGTAAAAGTAGAAATATGAGACATCAACCTGACCTTGAGGAACATCTTGTGAGAGCTGGGAAAAGTCAGAAAGACATACATAAATACAATAACAGATAAGAAGTGCTGAGTTAACATTATGTGCTTTGGTAAAGCTACAGAAGGGACTGTTGGCCCAGCAGGAAGGTTTAGGAACACCTCCCTAGCAGAGGGGACACAGCCTCTTGTTAATTCACCAGTCAGCAGAGTGAAAGCCCACCAGACTCCTGGCACTGGGAGAGGATCAGGAGTTGGGCGAACTCCCAACAGGACAGCACCAGAGGAAAGGAACACTGAGGACTGACCAGGAGCAGAGAAGAGCAAAGTTTACCTCAGGTTGTGTAAGGCTGGCTTCAGCTGCCAAGGGAGCTATCTCAAGGGTGTGAGTGAGGAAGGCCTCTTACCTGCTCTGCTCAGACGCCTGCCTCACGTGCCTATGGGGCTCACAATTTTTTTAATGGAGCATCAGACCCTCTTTTCAACAATTAGGAACATGTTGAGGATTATGAAATGGTGAGCGTGGACCTCCACTGGAGGTGGCATTCCACGTATAAAAAGTACCCAGGATTTGCTGATAGTCTATTCTATCCAAAGTGGAGAGTTTTAAAAGTCTTCGTTCTTTCACTTTTAAACAAAAGAAATGATCTCAACCTTTCTCAAAAAAAAAAAAAAAGTAAAGTATATTGAATAGAAATGAGGCTGGAATAGTTTAAAAGTGTTAGTTGCAATACCAGCTCTAAGGAACACTGTGCAGCATCTTGTCCTTCTTCCTTAGGATAATATGCCTCAGGGTCACTCTACCTATCTGACCACAGTTTGGCTCAGGGAGGACAAAGCAGGTCATGCTGTTCTGCGCCTTGACAAGTCAAGTTAGATAGTTATTTAAAACATCATTTATTTGTATTTAACTTCTCAATTTTTCATCCATAAATCACCTTCTATTTAGAAGTGCCTTTAGGTGGATCTTTATTTCAAATAAGCTGCTCCCACAGGCTAATGCCAATTTCAGTTCCCAAACCAGTCAGGAGTAATGGAAGGCAACATTGAGAGGTTCTTGGCCCTCCTTGTCCTCAGACTGAGGAACTTTGCTATTAACTATCTGTGAATCTAGACCCTCCTGGGTCAAGTGGGTTAACAAATATATTCATAAACGACATTGTGTCCTTTAAAAGGTAGGTGCTCAGTGATTTCCTTATTAAAAGTCTACACACACATATACACAAACGTGTACACAACATGCACAAGTTTGGTAACATACAGAAAAGTCTAGAAATCTCTAATTTAATGCCAATAAGCCTTGCAGTACTTTGTGAGATCCCCTCAAATAGTGTACTGAATTAAGCAGCATCCCCCCCCAAATATTCATGTTCACACAGAATCTCAGGATGTGACCTTCTTTAGAAAAGAGGCTCTTTGCAGATGTAAAGTGGGATGAGCCTAGTCTAAGGACTAGTGTTGATATAAGAAGAGACACAGACACATGCATGAAAGAAAAGCACAACCACAGGACAGCAGAGGCAGACTCTGGAGCTGCACCCTGAAGCACACCAAAGACTGCAGGCAACCATCCAACCACCAGACGTGCTAGACGAGACAGGGCAACATCATTCCCCAGAGACTTGAGAAGGAGCACGACCTTGCTGATACCCAAGTTTCAGACTTCTGGCCTCCAGAACTAGGAGAGAATAAATTTCTCTTGTTTTAAGCGACCTAGCTCATCGTGATTTGTTATGGCAGTTGTAGGAAGCTAATGCAAACAGTAAAAAGAATATTTACTTCAATTCACAGTGGAATGCTTGCCTGCTTTAAGGACAAATTTTGCTTGCTCCGAACCTCGAGTAGCCAAACTTTATGTGTAAATGGTAGAAATTCAGTGGTGTGTATTCCATCTATATTAAACGTACAAAGAGCAGAAAAATAAAATCTTCAGGTATAGAAATAAAATAAAACCATAAGGATGTGGGTGTTGAATTGAAGAGGAGAAAAGGAAAAAAGAAAAGGCGATGTGAATCCTCACAGGAAGCATCTGTGGTGCACAAAAGCATCCTCTTCCTGTAGTGGTGCTTTATATTTCACTTTTTCCCGCTTAACTTATAAAAGGAATGAACACTTGGTGGTCTTTCTCTCTGTCCTAATTCAGCTGCGCTGTAAATTCCTGCCCCATAAGGAAGCATCAAGGAGCATACTGAGGTTTTCTTTCCTTTTCCCCTGTGATGTATATACTTGAGGATTTCTGCTGCCTACACCCCAGAACTCATTAGCTGTCATGAATGCACCCAGCACCCCACCTTGGCCAGCTCCCCGTCAGGTCTGAGAAGAGGATAGGCAGTACAGAAGGAGGTCCGTTCAGTTCCTGTGTGCAGCATGGTTCTCCTTTCCTATCAGAGTGGCCATCTGAACTCAACACCGGCCTTACTTACAATAAGTTGTCCTTGACCTTTCTCATGCAGAGAGAAGGCGCTGATAGCACAGAAGCAACCACGGACAGCTTCTGAGTGGTCTTCTGTTGTAAAGAGGAGCCTGCTGTGTCCAAGTTCTATTCCTGGGGCCACTACTCTTCTGCTTCTTTAAGATTACGAAGGCAGGATCTGCCTCATCTCTTTAATGCCAGGATAGGAAGGAATGATTTTTGCAACTTATTTTCCTCATCAGGGTATTGTGTGAATGAGCATTGCTTCCCATCTCTTCAGGACCTATTACTATATGCAGATCATCAAATATTAACATTTGCTATGTCAGGACACTGCATATCTGTTATATTACTTCTGGTCACTTAAATGCATTTTGTAATTAAAATGTTTCACTCTCAGTCCATTGAAACTAAAGTAAGCCATCACTTAATGTTTCTTCTTTCCAGACAAGGCCACAATGGCTTAGTGAGGACATGAACAAAGGTAGTGCAGGGAGTGGTGGTGGAGGCAGTGGGGGTAATGGTGACTGGGGGTTGGGCAGCGCCAATGTTATGGTAGGTACATGTCAGTGTGAACAGGGTAATGAATAAAGCTAAAGAATCCCGAGAAGATTTCACATTTTAAAAAATCAGCCATATTAATGTGACAAAATATATCAGAACCTAAGAATTTATGAAGAAAACCCTTGATAAATCACTTCTTAGCTCTTCCCCTCAGCCCCAAACTGTGCTGTGGGTGGGAGAGGCTGGGAGGGGAAGCCCAGTCCTCTTTAGCAGGACTCGTCCCTTACCTAATGGGGGTTCTGTGTTATACTCAGTTCAGAGAAAGCACTGGGAGAAGGAAAAGTATTTCCAGTTGGGCCAGTTAAGTCATGCTAGCAGCAGAATTTGAATGGGAACTTAAAGGAAAAACAGTAGAGTAAGGAAGGGCATTCTTGATTGAAGATTAGCACACTCCAAGGGACAGAAGCAAATGGAACAGAACTTGTTCTGGCAATAATAGATGGTCTAATTTCACTAAGACCTTGTGAGAGGACAATTGAAAAACAAATTGGAAGGGGGTAATGGAGTCAAGGACTTCAATGGAAAGATCATAGATTATTTTTGGTTTATGGTGTGCAATAGAGATTAATGAAGATTTTTGAACAGGGAAATTAAGCAATTAAAATACTGCCTTAGGAACAAGGGAACACTATTTTCCCCCACATGTTTTTCTTGAAAATTTTTAGGACAAAACTATACAACAAAATACTACTAAAGAATTTATTCTTCAAAAAGAGTAAAAGAAAAATGAAAGAAAAGATAAGGTAAAATCATAATGATGTTTACAAATGTCAAGAGGCCGATTAGCTAGACACTGGCCCTCTTGGCACAGAGTCAAATTAGCTAGAAAGTAGTGAGCACGAACTGAAGGAGGAATTGAGAAAGTTCAGAGACTACCACAGTAATCCAGTTGAGAACAGAACTGGAATAGAGGAGGTGAGAACAGGAAAGAATGGATGAGTTAAACAAATGCTCTGTAAAGGAATTGACTCAATTTAAGGGCTAAAACTATAGAAAAGAGGGAAGAGCCCACTGCTGTTGCCACTGCTCCTTCTAGTCACTGTCACAGCCCAGTCATCTCTGACCAGTAGTTTTTAGTGCCATGCCTTTAGGATTTTTAGTTGAATTGACTGATTATGTTCAAACCTCTACTTTTTGTTTAGTAATTAAAGTTGTAATTGTTTTGACGTCTCCAAATCTGTATGCCTACATTTTCCAGTGCCATTTTCGTCTTTTTTTTTTTTTCTGCCTCATTTCCTGTTGATTATCTGTTTGGAAA